>NC_068283.1:2037109-2286974 GCF_025860055.1 Xyrauchen texanus
GCTAATTTATTGTGATTTATAGTTGTTATTATTAACTATAAATGTACTTGTTTTTTGATCATTGGAATCTTTTATAATATTACTGTAGCCAATGCTTTGTGTCATCCCAAAGAGCATCCGATACTACATAACTCTCAGTTTATTTCAATACAGTAGTACATTTATCTGGTTTTGAACTTCTAGGCAGTCACTGGAGGAGTGTGAAGAGACAAACACACACACAAGCAGGTGATCTCAGCAGTGCGTCAGTGTGTCTGCCAGCTACACTGCCAGTGGTGACAAGAAACTGCTGACCCAGCGTGTGTGTGTGTGTGTGTGTGTGTGTGTGTGTGTGTGTGTGTGTGTGTGTGTGTGTGTGACAACATCCCCACTGTGACACAGCTGCTTCCATTCCATCAGGGGGACATATTATAGGCTTCTATTGTTTTTGTATGAAGTTAAATGTAATGACTACAGGCTAACCCTAACCAAAGATTATTTATGCTATTTATGAATCAAATTTCCAATTGAGGATGTTCTCAACTGTTCCTAAAGCAAGGTTTCGTAACTAATTTCTGTGGATAATTTCATCCCCAAACTATGTAGATCTACACACACACTCACTCAGGGCATCATCTCTGCTTTGCTGTGATGATTGGACCGTGTGCAGGCAGGCAGAGCATCTTCATCTTTGCAATGCTGCAAATTTGCTGACATATGTTTTGTTGCATGAGCTCAATAACAGTATAATATACAATTAAAGTTAACCTTCATGTTCTCTTGAGATTGAATTTACTATCTAAGTTTGGGACCCCAGAGACCCCAAATGATGTTCGTGTAAATTGGAAATTAAACTATAACTATTTTTTCTTTCACATTTCTTGTCATTTGTTCCCTTTGAATTCAAACGGGAAGATATTATTGAAGCTTAAACACAGAGAGTTGCAGTCCTGGTCTCTGATTGATTGATATTGTTTCCTTGTTGTACTAAATTATACAATATAAGTGCTGTGATGTGAAACGCCTCATCAGGCACTGTGTATATCATGTCGGAGACTGTATAATGTAGCACAAGGATCACACATAAACTTGAAAATGAAAATGTACTGTATAAATGTAATGAAAATGTGTGTCCTGATGTGTTGTGTTCTGTATCCACAGACCCGTTGAGCAGGCCAGTGGAGAGCGGCTCTCGTGGTATGACTACTACAAACAAGGGAAACAAAGCATTAAAGGTAAGGTCACATGATATCTGCACATATAAGCAGCTTTTCTTTGAAGTAGGGGAGACATTGGCATGTTCCCTTATACTGTAACTCACAGACTACTACAAGTCTACCTGCCATCTGTTGGTATGAGAAACATATGTGTGGCCAGTGGCTTAACTTGGATCTTACGGGCCCCAGTGCAAAAGCCTGTCGGGCCCGCGTTCATTTAAAAAAACAATATATATTGTATTGTGTTGTGTGTGTGTGTGTGTGTGTGTGTGTGTGTGTGTGTGTATATACACACCAATCAGCCACAACATTATAACACCTGCCTAATATTGTGTAGGTCCCCTCGTGCCGCCAAAACTGTGCCAACCTAATCATCATTCAGAGATGATATTCTTCTCAACACAATTGTACAGAGCAACTGCTTTGAGTTACCGTAGACTTTGTCAGTTTGAACCAGTCTGACTATTCTCTGTTGACCTCTTTCATCAACAAGGTATTCCACAGTACAGCTGCTCACTGGATGTTTTTTGGCACCATTCATTGTAAATTCTAGAGACCGTTTTGTGTGAAAATGTTGTGGCTGATCTGTGTGTGATTTTTAACCACTCCAGAGATTTAATATTAGCAAACTATAGTTTTGGCAAGTCGTTTAGCACATCTACTTTGAGCATGACATGAGTAATTTTTCCAACAATTGTTTACAGACAGATTTTTTCACTTTTAATTGACTATATCACAATTCCAGTGGGTCAGAAGTTTACTTACACTAAGTTAATCAGCAGCTTGCAAAATTTCACAAAATTATGTCAATTCTTTTGATAATTTGCCTATTAGCTTCTGATAGGAGGTGTACTGAATTGGATGTGTACCTGTGGAAGTATTTTAAAGGCCTACCTTCAAACTCAGTGCCTCTTTGCTTGACATCAGGGGAAAATCAAAGAAAACAGCCAAGACCTCCGAAAATAAATTGTGGACTTCCACAAGTCTGGTTCATCCTTTTGAGCAATTTCCAAATGGCTGAATGTACCACATTCATCTGTACAAACAATAGTACGCAAGCATAAACACCATGTGTCTACATAGCCATCATACCACTTAGGAAGGAGACGCATTCTGTCTCCTAGAGATTAATGTAGTTCGGCGCAAGAAGTGCAAATCGATCCCAAAACAACAGCAATGGACCTTGTGAAGTGGGAGGAAACGGGTAGACAAGGATCTATATCCACAGTAAAACAAGACTTATATTGACATTACCTGAAAGGCTGCTCAGCAAGGAAGAAGTCAATCACCTTTTTCCTATATGATTTCTAGAATTACCTTTGACCTTGGCATAGCGTGCTACTTTTTTAGCAGCTCATGCTGCTCAAAAAGTTCTATTTAGGTGTTGATTTGATTTGGTGTTTCTAGTCCAGCTGAACCCCATTATGAATACAGTTTTATAGATTTGGGATTTAGTAACTAAGGGGGCAAATACTTTTTCACAAAGGCCCAGTTGGTATTGGATAACTTTTTTGCTTCAGTAAATAACATTATCGTTTAAAAACTGTATTTTGTGTTTACTCAGATTGCCTTTATTTTATTTTAGATTTTGTTTGATATTTTGAAATTGTTTAGTATGAGATATATACAAAAACTGAAATCAGGATGGGGCCAAATACTTTTTCACAGCACTGTGACTATATGTATGTTAACATATGCAATATTACTTGTAAATTATTGGATTCTTTAAAAAAAAATATATAATGGGGGGGCTTAAAAATTAGACCATTATTTTGCAATTAGTCCACTGGACGTGTGTAGGGCGAGCTTTTAAATTTGTGTATAAAAAATTATACAGCGAGTTTAAGGGCTTAGTAAAATAATGCTCATTACATATTTTAAATACTCAACCTTTAATTCATAAGTAGTGTTTTAATTTTCTCCTGATCTAACAGCCATAGTAAAGAATTGTATAGTAGAGTAAGAATCTGCCATTCATTCATGTTCATTTGGAATCAACAATCTAAAGATAAAATACATATTTGAATTCAAAAGCATCAAAACTGGTATTCCAAAAATGCCTTTTATATCTCAAAATCAGTATTTTGTTGACAGTTTCCCACAAAGTGAAAAACTCATTTCTCTTTCTTAGACAGAGAGAAAACTCCACTCGATAAGTGTCATCAATCTGGCTTGATTATGAGTGAAAAACTCATGCTCTTCTTTCCAGGTGAAGCGTGAGCCGGGTGAGAATGGCACGAGTCTTACAGATGATGAGCTGGTGTCCATGTCTGTGCGGGAGTTGAACCAGCACCTGCGCGGTTTGACCAAAGATGAAATCCTGCAGCTGAAGCAGCGGAGGCGCACGCTCAAGAACCGCGGCTACGCTGCTAGCTGCCGCGTCAAACGTGTCACACAGAAGGAGGAGCTGGAGAAGCAGAAGGTGGAACTTCAGCAGGAGGTGGAGAAGCTCGCTTCCGAGAATGCCAGCATGAAAGTGGAGCTGGACGTGCTGCGCTCCAAATACGAGGCCCTGCAGAGCTTTGCCAGGACTGTGGCCCGCAGCCCTGTGGTCGCAGCAAGGGGCCCCATCACGTCTGTCATAGGGCCCCTTATACCCGGCAAGGTGGCTGCCACCAGCGTCATCACCATTGTCAAATCCAAAACATAATGCACAGCTGGGGAACATTGTACGTATGTTGGTCAGTGGATACATCAAGTACATGCTTACTCTGAACATAAAGAGCATGACAATGCAAAAAAACATTTTCTTACTGAGAATTTGATCTTGGATTCCAGTAAAATATCGAAACATTCTTAAAACAAGGCAAATTTACTTAAAGCAGATTGACACAACATGTTTTGTCTTGTTTTCAGAGAAATCTAACAAAACTTTGCAATGTTTACGCTTCGAACAAGAACAAACTATTTGCCAATGGGGTAAGAAAAAATACACTTTTCTTTCTTGTTTTAAGCATAAATCCGACCAAATTTTGTTACATTTCTCAAAAACATGACAAAATATTTTGTAACTCTGTTTCTCAAATAATTTTTGCTTGTTTTAGGACATTTACATACATTTACTGGAAAATAAGACAAAAATGTTGTACCCTCATGTTGTTCCAAACCCATATGACCTTCTTTCTTTTGTGGAACAAAAAAGTCAATGTTTAGCAGAATGTCCACGCTGTAATTCTTGAAATCCAATTACAAAGTAATTAGTTACTGTAGTCTAACTACATTAAATGTCAAATTCTTGTAATTCGATTACACACACACTATGGTTACACATATTTCTAAAATAATATTTATATGTAGAATGCATCTAAAACATAAACTTTATTAATTAGTTATAGATGAATGAGGATATAGACATTTTTAATTTGTCGAACAGAAAGTTGTTTTAGAAAATAAATTAAAATTAAAGTTATTAGCTGTGTGATTACTTTTCCTATGAAGTAATTGGCAAAGTAATCTGATTACAGTTCTAAAGAAGTAATTTGTTGTCAATATTGAAATATTCCTTTTAAGTCCAACTGGAAAGTGTAATCAGATACCCGTGCTTGATATTATCCACTGACTAATATAATGATGGGTAAAACTAAAGAGATTCTCTGTTATTGACGTTCCCCTAGTAATCTGGATTGTGTGATTCACAAAGCAAAGTTCTTCAGCTCTCAACAAGTTTTCAATTTTCTTTCCTATTTTGTTCAATTCCATTAGTGGAATGATGTTTACAAGCTGTATTCCGAGGAATATGACCAGGAGAGGCAATAAACTACTGTATTTATGCATAAGGAGATAGATGAGCTGTCTGTACAGCACAGGTGATGTTCATCTTTTGCGGACAAGAGTTATGAGAAAGTTTTCTTTAAAAAAACACAAGGAGTTCTGTTAGCAGTCAGAAAGAGAGGAGGCATTGATGTGTTTTTAGGAAATATTTTAAGTCGGTCAACCTTGTTGTTAAAACTGATCATTATCACTTTGTTCAGAGTCGTAGAGCTGTAGTTTAGTTGTTTTGTGATTTGTGGATGGGCTGGTCGCAATTCATTTCCAAAATCAACCCAACGCAAGCTTTGTTTTATCGTAAGCAAATGGTCTCTGATGTCTTTGTCTGAAGAAAATTTTTTTTTTCTTTCTTTTCTGAATATGAACAAAAAAAAAAAAAAACAAAGAAAACAACAGCAACATTGTTTGATATAAATTCTGCAGTTGTACCAAAAGTGGCTTATTATTGAAGTCTGATTGCTTTTCTAGTAAGTAGGCGCGTGCAGTGGGGTAGCGCGTGGCGTAACGTGTACTGTATGTGGTCAGGTGACAGTGTTGTTCACTGTATATGTGTCCTGCTGTTCTTTAATTGAATATTAAGAAAGTAACATAGACCATGTACAGAAGCCAGAATCCAAATTGGCAAACATGGGCAAAACTTTTGTAAAATGCAATTTACCCATTATGTTTGGCAAGCGACATGTTTAAATGGGCTCAACATTTCAGGACTATCACAAAAATGGCAAGACTTCAATTTAAAGCGATAGCTTTATTGATCTGATCCAAAATCTAGTGAGCTGCCTAAATAGGCAGCATTTTAAGGCATCATAGGCACACTCCCAAGGTCAAGTCTGTTTCGAAAGGTAGTCAGCATGAGTGTACTTTCCTTTTGCCCAAAGTTAGCATTTCATGTACAGTATCCTTCATTGAGAATGCACTGCAACAAGCTTAGTAAATCCATCAAAGCTGGCAGATGAATCAAGAAAATTACAAATGACTTGTATTACAATAATATATTCACATCTACAATTCACAGAGAAATACATCAATTGAAATCATTTGAAATGTTATAAGTATTTTGAACCTAATATGAATGTGTGCTATGACTTTTTATGCTTATTAGAGTTTCATTGTGTTAGCTTAGCAACATGCTAACATAAAATCCAGAGCACAACAGTGCCTGCCCACTTCTTCAGCGCTCTTGGTTCCGGAAGTATTTTCCCATTCTTTTTTCCATGGGGATTTCCTAAAATCCTTTATAAAAGAGTGCTAAGCCATGAACCGAACCAACCAGCTCTGAGGTGAATCACAACATTACAAATTTTTATTTAAAGAAAAAAAGTACTTTAATGAGGGAATGAACTACAATCCCATGAAGCATTGTGAATGACGTAATGAAATACAAATTAAAAAAAAATATGAACCAATTGATTTAAAGTCCAGTCCACACAGGCACCTGCCTTCGCCTGCCACCTGTTGGGCATTGCATGGCCCCATGGGTCCAAACCCGGCTACCAGGCACTCGTCTGCTAGCTCCTCTCCCAGGCCTCCCTCCCGGAGAGCGCCAAGTTTTCCCTGTTTTGGATGAGGTCACTTTACTTCCAGGTGGTCACATCATAGGGGAATTATAAATTGCTGTTCGTCTGGCTCCTCTTTTTTTTAAAAGGGGGACGAGGGTGTGTTCCAACTCTCAAGGGATCACACTTCTCAGCCTACATGGGAAAGCTTATGCCAGGGTCCTGGAAAGGAGACTCTGGCCGATTGTCGAACCTTGGATTGAGGAGGAAAAATGCAGATTCCGTCCAGGTCGTGGAACAGTGGATCAGCTCTTTACCTTAGCACAGGTCCTTGAGGGTGTGTGGGAGTTTGCCCATCCAGTTTACATGTGTTGTGTGGACTTGGAAAAGGCATATGACCATGTCCCTTGGGGTGTCCTGTAAGGGATGCTGTGGGAGAGTGAGGTATCATGGCCTTTAGTGCATGCCATTTGGTCCCTGTATAACCATTGCAAGAACTGTGTCCACAACCTCTGCATTAAGTCAAGCTTGTTTCCTGTGCCGTTGGACTCTGGTTGTCTTTTGTCACCAATCCTGTTCGTGATATTCATGAACAGGATTTCAAGGCTCTGCCAAGTTGTGGAGTGTGTCCAATTTTGGGGCCTCAGGATTGCATCCCTGCTATTTCAGACAATGTGGTCCTGATGGCATCGTCATGCTGTGACCTCCAGCACGCACTTGGGTGGTTTGCGGCCAAGTTTGAAGCAGTTGGGATGAGGGTCAGAACCTCCAAATCTAAGGTTTATAAGTTATGTTTGTTTATACGTTTTTTACTTCCGGAACCAGTTGTGCTCTATAGTGAGTCAAGTTTCCCAAGCTATGAGTTGCTGCCTCTGTGAAGTGGTTCAATTTGCTCACTTAATGTATGAAGTTCCATTTAAGTTTCCTTAGGCAGCTCAATGTGTTTTCGAATACAGCCAATATATTTAGATATGAAGTTCATTCATTGATCCTGTCAGTGATATGTTGTGTGTCTAATGGACACATGTCATCTATGGATTCAGAGCAGAGCTCAGTGTACAGGCCTACAAAACACATGACGAGAACACTTTGAGAGACGATCAGGGTATTTTCAAGACAGCAAGTAAATGCTCTGATGAATTGGGCTTATTTTGATGCAGTATGCCCTTTCCTGTCATTTGTTCAGTAGTGTAATAAAATCACCAAAATTATTTCATGTTGAAGCCCTGACGTGTGTTCGAGCTGTGAGAATCAGCTGAAGGTTTTTGTGAGGGGAAATGGATTATACTGTCTGTCATGGATAACCGTGCAAAGGTTTGAAGTATTAATGACACTGAAAACTCTCAAATCATTTGCTATGTTTCCATCAACACTTATTTTAGGATATTGCATAAAATCTGCTGCATGGAAACAACAAGATGCTAATAACATCTCCAAAATGCGCAGAGAAAATGTATACGCACGCTTGAGGTTGATACGTTTTTTTTTCGGTAAGAAGAAATGCGCATAAAGTGATGGAAACACATTTACAGAATAAATTCCTATTCAATTTAACAGGACTGCAAGATGCCCATCAGAAAAATCATGTGTCTGTATATTGCATTCATTACTGAACGATCCAGCGGACCAATCATCGCATCTGAATTGTTGCCCTGGTCATTCTGAAATACCGGTGTCCTAAAAATTCAAAGCCTGCATAGAGTTGGCAGAGCAAATAATTTAAACACAAACATGCACTTTTTCCCGAAGAGCAGGTTTATTGATACTTTTAAAGAATATCTTATAGATCCACACCACAAAGTCATGATGGAGGAATGCACACACACACACAGAGTCATTTCCACTCATGAAACGAGTTATTAAAGTGTTTTGACTGCGCGTCCTAAACCACGAGTATCTTATTAATTAAAGAGTCGCAGTCGCTACGATTACCCCGAAAGTGACGATTTTGTTCTTTTGAAAGCAAGGGGTGGAAAAAAAGGCTTATACGCACATTGTTTTTGTGATATTTCGATTTTTCGCATGGATTCAATTCACAACTTGGATGGAAACGTAGCTATTGACTGCAGTGGATTTAAAGGAATTGTTTGACTTCAGAAGACCTTGAATGTAGTATTTGAGTCATATGGATTCCTTTTATGATGCTTTCTTTTGTCCTCTTTGAACGTGGCAAAAAGAAAATCTGCATCGACTTTCAATGAATAGAAATGAAGCAGCTTGAAGTTTTGGGAAAAATCATACAGGACTGATTTTGAGGGTGAGTAAATGTTGATAGAACATACATGTTTGGATGAATTATTCCATTAAGGATAAAATGAACACTGAAATGTGCTCTCATTGAAAGAATGTGAAATGAATGCATTGCCCTCTCAACTCTTTTTCAAGGCCCCAACAATCATTATTTCAGTATTCTTAAAAAGGTTTTGCTACAGTAGAAATATGCTGCGTAAGGTTTCAGCTGTTTAGGGTGTAGGCTTTCAGAAATGTGATGACTTGTTAGTTTTTTGAGCTGATTGCTCAGATAATTCACTCACCACATCCTAACAGTCGCCTTTCTTTCTTTTCTTTCTGTCTTCACCCTCCATTTGAAAGCATCTTTAGTAGCATCTTTTCTCTGTGGTTTTTAGCACAGTTAATCCACATGACACTTTTCTGTAATGTTCAGTGTAGTCTGTGAATAAGTGCCACACTGTACCCCAATGTGCACACCAGTTATTAATTCTCTCGACCAATGATGTTTGTGGTACTTTCTATAATAGCACTATTGAAAAATTCACAGTCACTACTGTGAGGCAAAATGGTGCATTCATTATCTCTTTTCCAAAAACCTAGTGAGATACCTCTAGGCAGCTTTTTAAGGTGCACAAGGCTGTTACAAAAAGTAGGCCGCAACATTATGTTGCCTTATAAGATACCTCACTTTGGCTGAATTCTAAGGCTGCATGTATCTTTTGTGGAGAAAATGTTGCAAATATGTATTGCGTCAAGTTCAGTGTAAAACATCAGCCAAGATGATGGATGAAGCGAGAGAATTACAATTCTTTTTCATTCAATAGCGAAAATTATTAATAGAAATAGTTTCTTTTCATTTAAATTGACTACTTCAATCAGTCAGTATTTGAGTGTGCTACTGTATGTATTTTTATGCTTGGAGCTTATATCATACTGTCAACTAAGCAACATGATTTCACCAAACTCTATTGGAATTCATTGTGATTTGAGTCTCTTATGCGCTAGTAACACTATTGGTATTGGGCACAAGTTGCTGCCTACAGTATGTAGAGCATTCCACTTGAGTCTCCATTACTGTTAGGGTGCTGCCTTAGGCTACATCAAAACTAATCTATTTTCAGTTTCCTAACGTCATTCTCCAAAGTGCATTTCGAAAATGTCGAAAGTGTTTTTGAAACGCTGTTTCTGTGGAGGAAAACTGTTCTCATCGTATAGCCTTAGATCATATCTAAATTTTCTAAAATCATCCTTCTCCAAATTATGCATTAATGGGCAGTGATATTAAACACAACTTTTTTTGTGGACGAAAATGCTGATCTAGAGTGGATGAGAGGCATAAATGTAGTGATCAATGCATTTTTTTTAAATAAGTTACCTACAAGTCCACACTAATCAGTTTTTGTTTGAAAACTACTTTTTCAGTTTCTTAATGTCAAAGTATGCGGTGATGGAGTGCTTAGAAAATGCAGTGGAGTACAACGCCATTCTACTTTGGATGAGAGGCATGAACCTAGCGAAATCAGTTGCGTTTTCAGCGTGTTACAACGGTTTCACTAGGGATGTTTTTCAAAAATTCACAGTATTGCATGAACTAAGTCATAATTTTTCTTAACTTATCAAAAATTCAAATCAGTTCAATTAAGACAGAATGGGCTGCATTTGCACAGCATAATATAAACTTGACATAACTTTCTCATTTTAAATGTAACCGTCACTCCGTTTAAGGCACGAGCGCAGCACACATTGGAAAACAATCACGCTAGGAAACTGAAGTTTTCATTTGGAGTTTACAAGTGAAAACTGATTAGTGTGGATCTGCCTATGTAGACAGAGACCGTGAGAATCTCATAGGTTTTGAAACAGAGTTACACTATTACTCAATATTATCACAATCTTGTGAGTAAAATGTTGTGTAATTTATCATTAGGTAATGTAACAGGCCTGGTCATGGGTCTAAATGAATCTTTCATGAGTGACTGATCAAAAGCAAAAAAAAAAAAAACATTCAAGAAAGATGGAGCAATGCACACAAGCACATGAATATCAATTTTATGGAGAATTAGGCTAATGGTTTATCGTATTCAGTGTTTGGTGAGCAAGTGACAGTGCAGGTTTTTTATATCTGGTACTCTGAATAGATCTTTGTCTCAGAAAATAAAGCTATGAAATGTGAATTTATGATGATTATGATTGTGTTTTCATTATTTTTATCAATGGGTTGTAATAAGATATATTGCAGTACTTTGTATGAAACACAGTAAAAATGGGTGAGTTGTATCTTATTTATTGATTAAATTATTGTACTTTTACAATCTAAATACACCAGTGATCTGATGTATTCATATTTAACAACTGTGGATTTGAACCATGCAGTTAACCATTTCTTAAATGTGGCTAAGTTATTGTTGTACTGTTGTATATAATGGATGTTTGTTGAAATACAGCTTCGTTTATTTTGTATATGACCAATAAAAATGTTTTGAGAAAATCTAATTTATTCCCCAGCTGAGTCAAAAGTCCAATTGCACAAATGCGTTCTCTCTTCCAGTAGTTGTTGGTTTCAAACACCTAGTTTAAATATTAATATTTTTGTATTTATCCTCAACTAAAATCCCAATATCATATTTTTGTAAAAGCTGTAGTGGACACAATACATCCGCATTAGCATACATTTAGACAAGGGTCAATGAATGAAAGTAGAAATGTTGAACCATGTTTTTTAAAATGTGATCAATATATTAATTACAAAACTTGTTGGCCAAAATAATAGCTAGAATGTTTTTTGGATGTTAACTTTTATATTTTAGCTGAAGGCATATTTTATGACTGGTTCCAGTGTGACTACTTACCCCATATAGTGTGAATGTGTGTTAAAAGAACTTCCTGGGAAATAATGGTGAAAATTTTCTTTTTTTTTTTCTAGCCAAGATTTAAGAAAATTGACTTTCAAAAATAAACCCACCCTGAGCAATAATAATGGGAGTAAAATGTGACAACTAGCCCCAGTCTCCCTTTTATTTTTGGTCATGTTCCCTGGCATTGTCATTGACCCAGTTCGATAGTTGTAAAAATAAACTGGCATGGAAGGCTTATTGCTGTTCATCTTGGTTTTAGGAGACCGCTATCATTCAGATGGCACAATTTCTCTCTCTGTGATCCAAAAAAAGCTGTCTGTTGACCTAGTTCAAGCAGCCTCTGAGGACATATTTTTGGCCTGATGCGAGTAAAACATTGGAGTCATGAGCAATATTGAGGTGTGCCTGTCCTACATTTGGGTCAGAAGCAGACAAGGCATTTTTGCCTCCATCTTGAAGAGTCGTGCTCACTGACCCAAACAATTCTTTCAAAAAAAGAGAAAATGCAACATCCAACATCAAAAGCTTCTTCACTTCTCATCATCTTTTGAATGTTTTTGGATACGCAGTGAACCCGGAAACAGTAGGTAGCCTTTTTTTTTTTTTTTTTTTAGATAAAATTGGTCCCAGTGGCCAAAGCAGTAAGTTTTGTCAATATATTTATAATATTTGTCCATTGTCTTTTGTCACAATACCACAATCTGTGAACACGTGGTGAATTTTGGGGGTGAACGCTAGATTGGTGTGAACTAGTGATGTTCATTTTCAGACAATTTCAGATGTCCGCTGCTTTCCCGCCGATCACTGACATGGTGATGGACGTTTTTAAAACACTGCTTCATGCATCTTCTAACCCTTTACGAATCATTTGTTTTGAACCATGCTTCACTTTAAGTCATGTGATTTTAGCAAACGAGGATTTGTTACATCATACTGTTTCTAAACAGATTCTAAATGTTTCGCGGTTGCACTGAGGGGGCATTGATTCCAAAGTGAAACTCTGAATCAGTGTTCGATGTAGGCTGTAACTGATATCGAGTCAGTTCAGCAATAACTCAAACAAGAGTTGCAGATTTGAGTTTAGTCATTTTAATTGCCCTGTCGATCGTGTTTATGAGAGATACATTTGAGCAAGGAAAACATTCATTCTGACATCACTACACTGACGTAATTGTAGGTTGGGATAAAAAAAAAAGGAGACTAGCATATCAAAAGTGCTTGTCGTGTTGTACTTGAACACACTGTCGCGGTGTATGCAGGAAGCATAATGTTCATCTATCCACCTTTTTCCCGAATGCGGAAGTGTTCCACGATTCGACTGTTTTCGACATCCGGTCTCCAGTGTTTTCACTCGCATCAATGTATATATATTCTCAGCAGGTATTGTAATGTTTAAAGTATTACTTTTGTAAAAACTATCAAAAAACATGCAGATATACTGCCGATACTTCACACAATAGAGATGGCCATTTTTTATTGACTGTCTCAACTGACATTATACGAGCTGACATGAAGTGATGTTGTGAGGTTAGTTACTGTTGTTATGTTACGACAGCCAACAACAGCACAAGTTCAGCCTGAATTTTATTTTTACTCCTAAGAAATTTAAATGGTTGTGTTTCTCTATTTGGATCTCTCGTTTTGGATGTTTTTGCATTGTGTCTTGAGACCAGAAACAGAAAATTAGAACCAGGCAATTAGGATCATCATTGCACCTCCCAGGGTGGCACGGTGGCTCACAGCAAGAAGGTCCCGTGTTTGAGTCCTTGCTCAACTGGGCCTTTCTGTGTGGAGTTTGCACGTTCTCCACATGTTGGTGTGGGTTTCCTCCTGGTGCTCTGGTTTCCCTTACAGTCCAAATAAAAAGTTAACTGAAGACCCAAAATTGCCTGTAGGTGTGAGTGAGAGTTTCAATGTGTATGTCTGTGTGTGTTGCCCTGTGTTGTACTGGCCAGCTGTCCAGGGTGTTTCCCTGCCTTCATCCCAAGACAGCTGGGATAGGCTCCAACACAACCCTTGAACCTACATAGGACAAGCGGCTATAGAAAAAGGATGGATGGCACTGCCCAGTGGTTGCTCAGGAAAACTGTGGAGTGAGAAATGGTGCAACAATGATTACATTTTCTTCATCTGTGCCTTTCTTCATCTGTCATGCGGACAAGACATGACATGCACCCTGTTACAGCGGATGACTGTATAGCCTGCCTTATCAAAGTCTGCTGGGCATGGTTACTGTATGCCTTTGTCCTGAAATTAATTAACGAATGTTAAATAAGCATAATTGATTAAAATATTAATCAAAATATTTACGATGATTAATCGATTATTGATTAATCATTAACATTACTTATTTGAACTGATGTTGCTTTTTTTTTGTTCTATGTACTGTTTTAAATAATAATAGAAAAAAAGGAATTTAATTAAGAAATAATCCAGGTGTTTCTACATTCTGTTCCCTTTTTTCTAGTAGAAATGTTTCAAATACATTTTCTTAATAATATTATTATATATATAATATTATATACAATTGAATTGGTAATCAATAGTTTTTCCCAACACAGATTATTCATCCAGAGAACCTTTCTGCAGCCATACATCCTTAAATTACAACACATGTATATTGATGTTTTGTTTTTGGTAAAAAAGTTGAAAAGGAACTACATAACAGGAATTACCCATGGCATCACGTTTGTATCTATAACATTGTAGTGCCAACACCACATTCATTTTTTTGTAGGAATATAATAGTAATGTGTAACCCATAATCCAGACAACCATCTTTCATAGAAATAAGAAATAAGTCTCTCACTTCATCATTTTGTTAATTATTACTTTATCCATGTATCCATTTACCCTACATCTCTAATACACACAGATACACACTCACTCAGAGTGCCTGAACTGGCTGCAAACCATCAGGACGTCCTCCGTAATGCACTCTGCTCCAGACTGCTCTGTGTGCCCTCGGGATGTGAGTAATTTGGCTCATGGAAGGACGAGGTGAGCGGATGGTGGATTTAGGACAGCATTCGTCATTCTCACCCACTTCTGCAGCAGGTGCTCGCCCCAGATCACTCAGCCTGGAGCCAGCCGCACAATTAATGGAGCTCATACGCCATCTATGAAACATTCACTCTACAACGTCTCTCATATCTCACAAGATATTAGCTGAACTGTAAGGGGAGGAATATAGTGTGTGTGTGTGTGTGTGTGTGTGTGTGTGTGTGTGTGTGTGTTTGTTTGTATGTGTATTTATCACTTTGTGGGGACCAAATGTCCCCATAAGGATTGTAAAACCCGACATTTTTGACCTTGTGGGGACATTTTGTCGGTCCCCATGAGGTAAACGGCTTATAAATTATGTTTTTTGAAAATGTAAAAATAAATACAGAAAGTTTTCTGTGAGGGTTAGGGGATAGAATATATAGTTGTACACTATAAAAACCATTATGTCTATGGAAAGTCCCCATAAAACATGGAAACACAACATGTGTGTGTGTGCGTTCAGAATGCAATACTATCTTAATTATTTAGTAAATGGACCTACTGCACAGTTTAGTGGAGACTGGGGCTAGATGTCACACAGGGAAGTTGTCACAAGGGGCACAGGACAGAAATATGAGATTCTGAGTTAAAGTCAAGTAATACAGAATGTGTGTTTTCTCAAGCAGTGGTTTTGTAGTTTGGTTTCGCACCTTCCTCTAAACTCTCTCAGATAATATGTTTTTGTGAATTCTGACCTCCAAAATACAATTTCATCATGTTTGTGTAATAACTGTTGGGTTAACGTGTGAACACAATAAAACCATACCACTAAGGCATGGGTCAACTATTTAATGAACTCGGCAATATTGGTAGTTTGCTGTTCATTTGAATTGATTTGGGGTCAAATGATGTCTACGCTATTAAGGACCCTAGGTATATATTCTATTACTTAGAAACAGGAGTATGCTAAGCAAATATTAGCTTGAAGCAGATTAGAATACATAGCATGTATGATTCATGTAGCGCTCTTGGTTCGCTTTTACATCAGTATTTTTCCAACAATGAAATGTAATGAGAGAAACAGATGATGTGCTTCACATAAAGAGTAGTGTGGCGCCCTCTGCTGGATAAAGGGTAGACATGCAACTACACTATTATACATCTCCAGAAGGCGGCATCAAAAACTGACGAACAAGACTGTATGTGAGGTGAGGATCATTCACTCACTAGTGAATAGGCACTTCGGTATAAATGTTCATTCTGAAAACAGAAAAAATGCTTTGTTTGCAATACAGAGTGCCACTAAAGATAGTCACATTTCGAGGAAGTTTCTATCAGTAAGTTCTGGAGCAGATTTAGCTGTCTTTCTGTGCTTGTTTTTGTTTTCTTCATGATTTACAGGTTTTGTCATAAGCACCTCTTCTGTGTGTCCCCTGGCATTCAAACATTTATGTGTAGGGTCTAAAATGCCCTTAATGCAGACAAAGCGAGTTATTGTTGCACGTAAATCATGTTCAAAACAATGCTAAGAATGCTTAAAAAACAGGGTCACGTGGCTTGTCATGTCCCACAGAATAGAGGAGGTAGAGCTGGGGTGGGAAAGTTGTTTGGTACAGGGGCCACATTGGGCTTTACACTGGGAATAATTCACCCCAAAATGAAAAAAATAATAATAATAAATAAATAAATATCTCATCATTTACTCACCCATATGTCATCCTGGATGTGTATGAATTTCTCACTTTAGCAGAACACAGAGGGGGTTTCAATTAGAGCTGTTGAGAGAATGACAGTAAATTTATACTGTCCGCATATTGGATGTTCCAAAAAAGCTGTGTCACAAATGAAAAATATATGCACTAAATAAAATATATACTATGCATATATGCAGTGTCATATCAGCCATGTAGTGTATGAATTTTCAAAGTGTAGTATTGTCCCAAATAGAACACTTAAAAAATGTTTACTACACGGAAGCATTCGCTGTTTAATAGCTGATGGAAGTGACGTTTCAAACGCATGTGATGTGTTGCTGCAAGCTTTAGCACGTTAACCAACATCAGCTCAACACTTGCACCTAAAACATCTAACATATTCACACAGCTTGGGGTGACGGTAAAGCATTCAACTCACATTTGTAAGGTGGCATTCCACATTCTGTTTTAATGGATGAAAAAGTGCATCATCTGGGTACTTAAAGTACACTTATTTTTGCTGCATTTTCAGTGTAAACGTACTACTTGCACTACTTTCACTACAAAATGTCGTAGAATACTGCAGAAGTGTACGGCTTGGTACGCACCTAAAGCCCTTCTGATTGGGAAGCCTACAAGGTTAGCAGCATCGAATAGTGTAACGCAGCCATTCCATAAATATTCTATGGGTGGTACACAGGCAAGGAGATGACAGGTTACCTATTCTGTAACCCCATTCTCTGAAACATAGAGTGAAGAGATCCACCTATGGGAAGGGCATACGCATCTGACCTCTGCAGAAGTATCCAATTGCACTAAGTCTGGATTGACAGACAGGAGTGCGTGTCCAGTGCCGTTGTAAGGCTCCACCCTTACCCGATGGCATAATGGGACCTGTAAGCGCTACTTTCCTCAGTGAGCATATTCACTTCTCGTGATGCAAACGGGGCAAGCTTGGTGGATCTCTCCACTTGATGTTTCAAAGAACCGGGGTTACAGAATAGTAACCAATCGTTCTCTTTCATCATTTCATGTTCGAGATCTCATGTTGCCCTATACACTTACAGGGAGATGATGTCAGCCAAAAAGGATGGTCTCTATAACCCATACACATTACAAAGAAGGGCGAAGAGGCAGTGCATATTTCTTGATGTGAAACCTATGGGGTGACACGTACACAGTGAGAGGGAGAAAGGGATATGGGTAAACCCATTATGAAGAACCCACACCCAAAACCGCGTGTGCTACTGGGGTTCTGGTGACATCAAGTTGGTAGTACCTGACAAAAGTGTAGAGGGAAGCCCAACATGCAGCTGAACAAATGTTTTGCAGCGAGACTCCCCGAACAGGGCCCAGCAAGCAGTCATGCATCTCGTGGAGTGGGTTCTAAGGCCTAAGGGGGGCTGAAGCCCCTTAGAGCTATATACCATAGATATTGCTTCCACAAGCCAATGGGAAAAACATTGTTTTGATATAAGTTTACCGGTGTGGGGGGAAGCCCATGAGACAAAGAGTTGGTTGCTCTTTCTGATATTCTCAGTCCTCCGCAAATACATGTGGAGTGCACACACAGGACACAAAGCATTCAGCCTCTCATGTTCCAGAGAGGTGAAAGGAGAGGTGGGTGGAAAGCGCTGAGCTCTAACACCTCCCCTGTAAATTTAGGGAAGCACTTATGCATAGAGAAACATTCTCCATGCCTGGGCAAAATCTTGTACAAGAATAATGAACAGATAAGGCATGCAGATCACTGACATGCCTGGCTGATGCAGCGCTAGGCGTTAGGATTTACCCTTGTCCAGAAGTTTTTGTAGAAAGCATAGTATGTCAGTGACTGAACACTGTTATGACACCAAATTATGTGTATTACACCATTTCTCAAACACTTGCCACTTACAGTCATTCAAAGACCACATGGACGAGGCCCTGGCATTTTGTATGGTGGCAACCACCCCAGGGGGAATCCCCAATGTGTTCAGGTTGGACCTCTCACGGGCCAGGCCCATGGTGCCACTCTGCCTGGGTGAGGGTGGTATATTTCTCTTTTCGCCTGAGACAAAAGGTCCATGAGAAACAGAAGCAGGCATGGCTGGGCATAAAGGAGATGAATTATCTCTGCCTGCCACGTTGCTTTGGGCCATTTGGGCACTATGAGAATTAGTGTCAAGCTCTGCTCCTTCACTCTGGCCAGAGTGGGAAAAATCAAGCTGAGTGGGGGAAACGCATAAAGCAGCACATTGGGCCATGGGTGTGCTTGTGCATCTGGCGGGGCCCCCAGAGTTGCAACATCGTCACCATTTCCCCTGTCCAAGTCGTCATACTTGAGTTCGCTGCCGTGGGTAGCAGCTACTTTGAGCCTACGGTGCAGGAGTTTCCTTGGCAAGGACATACAATGGCTACAAAGAGAGCCTCCTCCCTGTGTTTGAATCCATTTACATTTACATTTACATTTATGCATTTGGCAGACGCTTTTATCCAAAGCGACTTACAGAGCACTTATTACAGGGACAATCCCCCCCGGAGCAACCTGGAGTTAAGTGCCTTGCTCAAGGACACAATGGTGGTGGCCATGGGGATCGAACCAGCAGCATTTTGATTAACAGTTATGTGCTTTAGTCCACTACACCACCACCACTCCACTTGGACTGCAACCATGAATCCTTTGCACACAATGCAGAAAGAATGAGAATCTCTGTGATAAGCACTCCGGAAAATGGAGACGAGGAAAGGCGGGCAGCTTTAAAGAAACACAAAGGCTAGCCAGCATTAGTGGCTTGCAGGCTGAATAGTAATCCGCATAGAGGTAGCAAGAAGCTATTGTCAACTGAGGAAAGTAGTGCGTATAGGTCCTTTTATGCCCTCGGGTAAGTGCGGGACCTTACAGCAGCATTGAACAAGCGCTCCTGGCTGTCAAGCCTGACTTTGTGCAATTGGATGCTTCGGCAGATGTCAGATGAGTATGTCCTTCGCATAGGTGGATCAAACACAAGATGATGAAAGAGAACAAGAGGCTGTTCTTTTTGAATTGATGTCTGTGGAGGAGATGCTTCACATTTGATGAATTGGCTGTCTTTCAGCTAATCTTCAACATGTTTTACTCTAACCAATCCTTTTGGAGAGAACTATGTGTGGAGTTTCCTACTATACATTGATGTTTTATAAGAGAAGTCACAGATGATTTTGCGACAGGTAGGTGTCACTTTACGGCTCTCCCCATTCATTAGTATGGTATCCCCAAATGCTGCATCCAAAATTGCTCACTTGTTCATTCATTCACTATTTCCTATATAGTAGATATCTGTGAGTGCCTGATTCTGTTTAACTCATTGATATATATTTCCATAGTGATTAAAATATAAATACTGCTAAAAACTGCCAACAAGTATACAAATATTTGTATAAGCATACATTATTGTATTTATATTTTTAAGTTCTTTACCATCTTGACACTCTCCCATCCAAACTCGGCAGCATTTCTGAGCACCGAGAAGAGATGGACATGTGCGCATAGTGCCCTCATGCGACTGTAAGACAGTTCTTAAGTTATTAATAACAAAATCCATTGATTATTAGACAAATACATACATGTGAGAACCGAATATATGAATAATGTCTCAACTGTATGCAGTCTTCTGAGTTAACAATAATATCACCTCAGTGAATTAGTGAAGAAATCACTCAGCATTTTAATGGCAAAATGATAAAAAAAAAAAAAAAAGTAAAATATTTCATCTATACAAAGAAATGATAAATTGTTACATTTATCTTTACGATTTTGGATCGCTATACTTTATCATGTTATATTTTATCAGGTTTTATATGTCAAAATGTAAAACACTACAGCCGGCGTGAAATAAAAAATTCCCCACTTTCTCTCTGCACGTCAGTCCTCCCCATGTTGGATTATGGGCGAGATCATATGATATACTTCTCATTACAATTGTGCAGAGTGGTTATCTGAGTTACCGTAGACGTTGTCAATTCAACCTCTCTCATCAACAAGACATTTCTGTCCACAGAACTGACCCTCACTCTGGCACCAATAATCATCCATGTGATTATCTAATCGGCCAATAATGTGGCAGCAGTGCAGTGCATAAAATCATGCAGATACGGGTCAGGAACTTCAGCTAATGTTCATATCAACCATCACAATGGGGAAAAATGTGATCTCAGTGATTTGGAGCATGGCATGATTGGCGTGGCGTGTGCAGAGCCGAAGGAGGCAAGAGAAGAGAGGATGAAGAGAGCGTGTTCTTCCTATTTGGAAATATTTGAACTGAAATTGGCCGCATCCCCAAAGGTGTCTTTTCAGAGTCACATGGTCAACTGGGCTGTCTTTTCCAACAGTTGATTTATGGTCCTTTGTTTCAGATTCTTTAACAAAATTCCCACTCAAAATAGTGCATATTTAATCATGAGCTTTTATATCTTGAGAATGGTACAAGAGACATGATATTCATTATCATCAGCTTTCTCTGCATACGCCAGTGAACGCTCACATACTAAACATGACATTTTTTTCATGGATGTTATACGTGTAGGTAATAAAACATGAAAATCCCTGGTTACAAAATAATACTGGTTAATTAACTGGTTATGCAACATTGATGAAACATTACACACATTTTAAAAAGGTATATCAGTCTATAATCATTCATTTGTCAGTTATACAAGTTACCACAATTCAAAGCAATTTCAGAATTACCTAGCAAGACTAGGTCTTGTATAAATCATGGATTTAAATGCTTTCTGTACATTCTAGAGGGCTAAATCGGTAAAGTATTGTGACTGTAAAATGTTCCTGGATTAAGATGAAATGTCTTGGTATTCGAGTCGTGCAAATCTGATGGTCTTTTGGAAGCCTTTCAAAGAGAAGTCTGCTTTAACTCTGTGTGGAAGATCAGGAGGTCAGGCTGCGGAGGTGTTTTTCTGACCAATGAAGATGCCTGGGCCTTTGATTAATGACGGTGAAGAATTCCAGGATTGCAAAGGTTAAAAACCCTAGATTCAAGTCATATCGTTTCAGTTCTTCTGCATGTATAATACTACATTGTGAACGACCCCTACTAAACTTAAAATAAAAAATGCTTTAATACAATGACCAGGAAGAAGAGAGAAAGGGAGAGAAAGGCTTAACATGAAAATAGTGTATTTCTCATTGGATTAGTTTGTTTTGGCAGTAAATAGTGTTTATCATAAGAGAAATGTAAGAAAATCATGTTAAGTGTTTTAACTACACCTGTACTACTGAACATTTATTTTGAATTAATGCATTAATTACCTTTCTCTCTCTCTACCAGAACGTGGTGGTGGCATAGTGGGCTAAAGCACATAACTGTTAATCAGAAGGTCCCTGGTTCGATCCCCACAGCCACCACCATTGTGTCCTTGAGCAAGGCACGTTGCTCCAGGGGGGATTGTCCCTGTAATAAGTGCACTGTAAGTCGCTGGAGGAGGGGAGAACCGGCTTTTCAATATAAATAATAGTTGAATGATAAACTCAAAAGACAACATAAACACGCACATGACGGACATGTCCATTAACAATCTCTCTCTTCCGCACGATCCTCTGCAGTCGACCTTTAACCCTCACGGAGGCATAATTAGCCTAATACGGGACCAGGTGTGTAGGATCACGACCCGGCCCCGCCCTCCGCCCTGCCACAGTCGCTTTGGATAAAAGCGTCTGCCAAATGCATAAATGTAAACAAGCTCTGACATATGCAATAACATTTTATGTCATGAATAGGTGCCTTTACTGGTGTTTTAAAATCCAAATGGGGGAAACAATTAACATGCACTCGAATGCTATATGATTTTGACTAAATGATCTTGCTTCTGGCAGAAAACACGTGCTGATTGTCACTGATCATCTGTGTAAAGCAACAGCCAATATCTCACACAACTCATGCGAAAGGTGTGTGTTTCAGGTCAATTTCTCTCGATTTGTGAAACATTCTCAGCAGTTTGGATGTGTGACACTAAAAGATGGGATGTAAAAGGATTAATGGAAAGGAGGAGGCGAGAACCAGCTTGACAATATAAATAATATTTTAATTATAAACTTAACCAAAAAGACAAACACTCATACAGGTTTCGGACAGCAGTCCGTAAATCTTTCTCTCTGTCGCACTGCCATCTTCGGTCGGCCTTTATCCCTCTCGAGGGCTAATTAGCCTGATCAGGGACCTCGTTCTCTCAGGCTGGGGGGTCGTGATTCTGCACACCCGGCCCCTAATCAAGCTAATCAAGCCTTACCGTGCGTACAGACCAGAGGCGGCGAGAGCGTCAAAATTCGCTCTGGCTGCCCTGCCAACAACGCTATCGAAAATTCGTGGACACTCTGACGTATTTGAAATAGGCGGCAACGTTTGTTGAGAATGCATGGTTTTGTGGACTATATTTAAAGGGGCCTCAAAACATCCAGACATGTCGAGTATCTTTTTGATGACATATCACAAGTAGTGTTTATCCTCATGAAATATTTTAATATAATATTATATAAACCATAATATCCACTTCATCAACTCACCCGGCACACCAACAGTTTCAGACACCTTTGTCCACGCATTGTTTTTTAATTTTATTTATATACCTGTAAGCAAACAGTGACAGATCATACATATATTATGGGAAAACCCGCCACGGCAATAATCAGTTTCTCCTCCATTTTGTCTTCGGAACTAATGTTTGGATGGAACTAAAGTTTACACGGTTGTGTTCTCTAGACTTCGCTAGAGCGGAGCACTTCTATATTCCAATAGGTTGCCGCCGAACCGCGTCAAAGCTCATTACCATAATGTTGGCTGCACTTGAACTTTCCTCTGACGCCCACACCGCCCAAGACTCGCTGCACCGCTTCTCGCCGCCGAGAGACGCTGGCTGCCATAGAAAATGAATGACTTCCGATTTGACGCTCTCGACGCCTCTGGTCTGAACGCACGGTTAGAGAGGGATAAAGGCCGACTGGAAGCTGCAGTGCGAGAGAGGGAGAGATTTACGGACAGCTGCCCGACACCTTTGTGTGTTTGTCTTAAATGTTTCAGTTTTATATTAAAACTATTATTTATATTGTCAAGCCGGTTCTTGCCTCCTCCTTTCCATTATCCCTTTACAGTACTTTTTAAAGTAGTTTTAAAATTGTATACTTTTACTTGAGTACATTTTATGTGCTGTAACTACTTTTAATGCGCTATTTTCCCACCGTCTATGTTCGCAACTTCCTTGTCCTGATTTTATTTTTATCTATCAACATGATTGGCTAGAGAGAGTCTTGTGACTCCCATCCCATCAAATCACACGTAAAAACTTGAACGGCAGCTGCAGATAGGCGCCATCTATTATGTGTGTGCAGGATGCCTCAAACACAGTTCATCACCTGAACATCTCGGCTGCACCTGGAAGGGCTTTTCGCAGTGAAAAAGGCCAATTGCTTGATCGTGTCAAGTGAGTTTAACTTGCTCAAGCCAGATATCAGCATTAATCCTGATTCTAATTCTAAGAAACATATCGAGGTAAATTTTAGATTACTTCTTACTAGATTCTGTGTGCCTATAATTGTCACGAACGCCGGTGAAGATCCCTCGATCAGCCACCGGAGGTCGCCTTCACCCGAGTATTGAACTTCTACCTGGAACTACATTTCCCATAACCCCTGTACTGACTCTCATTACCTGTTCACCTGTTTCTAATCCTGCCAGCTATTTAAATCTCACACTCACTCTCTGTCATTGCGAGTCTTGTTTGCCCGGGCTACATTTCTGAACGTATATCATTCCCTGTATTGTTTACCCATGTTTGACTCTGCCTATATCCCACCGTTTACGATTGTTTGCGTATTTATTTGTATTGTGTTTGCCTGGATTTCTGAAATTGCTGTTTGCTGCCTGCCCTGAACCTCTGCCTGTCTCACTAAGATTCTGTCCTGCCTCTGATATTAATGTTTGCCTGGATTATTCGACACTTGCCTGTCTGTACTGAGTTTGTTGTGTTTAATAAAGCCACACATGGATCCCACTCAACCATGAGTCCATGTTAGAATAATGTAGCCTGTAATTTAACTATCTATCACTGAGATTATTGGATTGATGTGAGAGATTAAGGCAATGTTATCAATAGGGCTGGGCAATAAAACAATCTTGATGTTTATCTGAAAAAAAAAGGAGAGATGTCCGCAATATCGATGATACACTTTTGAGTAATCTTCTTTACTGAGCCTATGTTCAACATCTAGAACAGGGATGTTTATTACATCGATCGCGGTAGCAAGACAACCACTGGTTGGTTGATCTAGATAAAATATAAAAGATTGACTTTTTATTTCCTGATGTATAGCTGCGCGCTGATTGATTGACAGGTGCTAATGTTTGATTGACAGGTGCTAATGTTTGAGCGCTATTGCCCAAATGATCAAATACACTTCATAATTCCGCCAATGCCCGTCTTGATGAGGATTTAATGTAAACACAGTCGTTTATGTCAAAAGTGAATTGAAATAGTGGGACAAAAAGCGTATTTGCATTAAAATATTGGACTTGAAGAGTACTTGTAACCGAATTGAGCACTATTCGTAGGCTATGTCAAATAAAGACTATTAATCAAACAATAATAACAAGGAAACGAGAAAATCAATCACTACTTTTGTCCGAATAACTTGAGTAGCTTTAAAAGTATTCATGTAATAGAATAAAACAGTGACATTTTTAATAATAATATTTTTTAATAATACCAAACCCCAGATGTAGAGAGTGTCTGGTATAATAAAGTACCGGGAAAGTAGAGATGATAAATTAATTTATAATTATGCTTAGCCTTCTTCATGTTTTTTCTAATGCCTGATAGAAAAGTATCAACAACTGTACAGTTGTTTCAGCAGAACATTCCACCGGTCACAAACTTCAGAAATTGTGCATCATGCATTAGAATGAGTACACAACTATTTCTGGGCTTAAAATATACAATAACTAAATCAATGTGGAACATTGTATCTCAAAAGGAGGGCAATGTGGCCCCCCCATGTGTTACTTAAAGAAATAGTTCACTCAAAAATTAAAATTCTCTTATCATTAACTTTTTTCTTCTGCAGAATACAAACAGAGATTTTTAGAAGAATATTTCAGCTCTGTTGGTCCACACAATGCAAGTGAATGGATGCCAAAATTTGGACACTCCAAAAGCACATAAAGGCAGCACAAAAGTAATCCATATGAATCCAGTGGTTTAATCCATGTCTTCAGAAATGTATGATAGGTGTGGTGATTAATATTAATATTTGTCCAATTTTGATAGAAATTCTTCTCTCTGTCCAGTAGATGGCGATATCCATGAAAAATGTGAATTACCAAAAACAAAAGAAGAAAAGTGAAAGTTAATGTGGAGATTGACTGAGCAGGGAGGAGAATTTATAGTAAAAATTGACTTAAATATTGATCTGTTTCTCACCCAACCTATAATAGAAAATAGCCATAAAAGGGAATGTACATTATGGTATGTGTGCAACATTTTTAAATTGCGGCATCAGATTTTTATTATAAAGGGGCATAGCTTTCACAACTCTTTAAACCGGAAGTCATTCATTTACTCTTTTGCTCTTAATTCAGTAGTTTTTAGGACAGATACTTTTTTATTTTTTTAAGAATTAACAGTACTTGGGTATTATTTTTCTGTACTCTTTCCACCCCTGACGGAACGTAATTTTTTCCCTTAATTACGGGGCAATTCATTATTTTACAGGAGTTTGGCTTATTTTGTTAATTAATTTGACCTGATACTGCTTCAGCGTAAGGGTGACTCTCTCTCCACTCACTGCCATAAATTAGTCGATGATGGTGGGACAACGGTTGCCATGGGCGGGGTATGGCAGAATTCAAGTGATAATGCAGCAATTACAACAAAGAATCTCCAGTTTCACAAAACAGCATCCAATAAAGTTAAAGGGAAACTAACATGACAGTAGATAATAGACTTCTGAAGCAGCAAAACAAGTGGGTATACCGAGGGTATACGCAAATATTGATTCTTAGAATTCATTATACACAAACAGCCCTGGGAAAAAGTATTAATACGGCATATATGTGGATATGGCCAATGCTTCCAACTGAACATAAATGTTCCCTTTGGATTGGAATCTTCCTTAAGATGGCTGAATACCATGTGAAGTCCACTTCGGAGGACCCTAACTGTCGATTGGAAAGCATCTCGACTGTAAACTTGAAATCAGATTGCACTATGGGTAAGAATGAGTGAACAAATATAGGGAACTAATTCGTACACTACTACAAAATAGCCGACACCCAAAATAGTGCACTATATAGTGGATAGGGGGCGATTTCAGACACAGTAACTCACTGTCGTAACATGGTAGTTGACGTTACTATCCGTTACGCTCTCTCCAATGATAGAACCACGTTGTTATCTCAGTACTGAAATGGGAAAGCTTGGGTTTCAAATTGCTGCACATTATAGTCTGATGAATATAATATTTTCCTAGTAACAAAAACAGATCAATAATGTATCCTATATTTTTCTCTTTTAAATAAGATATTCATAACAATAAAATAAAACGATTGAGACATTTAGGGATAAATTTATTTTCATTTTCATCCTTAAATTGAGACATTTCATGTCAAATGGAAGATGAATAAGGGCATTAAAAAAAGGTTATCTCCTTTTCCTTTTTATATTTCTATTTCCTTTTCCTTTTGTTAAATATAGGAACAACTTTAGTGAATGTCCAGATTAAATCGTTCTAATGACTCTAATGATTTTACAGAATATATTCTCAACCCTTTTCTACCTCGGGTCTTTAGTGACACGAAGTTCAGCCTGAAATTCATTTTTACACCAATATGTAAATAGTTTTTGTTCTTCATCTGGACCGCTGGTTTTGATAGTTTTTAACATTGCTTCTTGAGACCTAAAACAGAAAACAGGCAATTAGAATCATCATGGCGCCACCCAGTGGTTGCTCAAGAAATTGGATTACAAGACAAGTATGAGTACAAGTGTATATTCATACAAATGATTACTATATTACATTGATTTTCTTGTGTGACAGTAGTAAATAATAAGTATTCCATATGCTTTTACACATACATATTATACATGCTTTTTCATACTCAAGGTGGCTGCTATTTGATGAAGACTCAACATGGATGTAAACTATAGCAAGTTTAACACATGAACAGTGTGATTTGGCTATTGTCACTTGCACGTACTACTAAAATGATATAAGTTGTACATCTGTTTTGACTCAATATGTGCCTGAGAAAATACATATGCGTATCTTATGTGTTCTTATGTGTTATGTGTCGCTCAGTATGTGTTTGACAGCCACTTGTGTCTCATGACATTTCAGTGTGGAAGGAATAAATCCTGTTTTATATTTGTTGCATCATCTATTTTATATATGAAAAATAAAACATCAAAGTATAACATAATATAGAGCATTATTCTGTTATTTTTTAATTGTCTTGAAAATATTTTGAAAATGTGAAATTATCAAGACATTTTGTAGATTTATTTGTGATAGATATACGTGCGAAGTCTCTAAATACCAGAGTAATAATGTTTGTCGAAACGCCCGTGCATTTAATTGTTAAAGTTAACACTTCGGTCTGGAACGACTCTGTAACTCCGCTGACAAGACAGCTCTCCCTTCATAGTGTCCTGTAAAGACATCATTCATGCCTTGTGGAACGCAATGCTTCAGCTGTGGTTATGTAACAGTCCGCCATCAGCGCTCTTCGGACAACTTATACCACATGACGACACTTCCCCGGAAGCGAGTTTACCAATCCTACTATGGGAAAGGCTTGGCTCATAAATATTAATTTGATCAAGTTGACGTTGTTCGGTAACGTTCATAGTATAGCCAGAGATTCCAGCACGCCACCCTACTTAATATTTACAAGCCATACCATGACCAGTAGGAGGAGAAATTGTTCTCAACGCCTTCTTACTAACGCCCGCCTTTCAGTATATCAGTTAGGCTAGAGACTAATTAGCAGAGACTGGTCACTTCTATTAAAATAAATGGGAGAAATTGGAACGGTCAACGTATATGGAAAGGAAGTCCCATCCTTAAGGTAAAAGAGCCAATCACCTTTTAGATACAGATATCGTCTTTCAATCAACTCGAAAATGCGCATGCGCATTAGCCATACAAGCTAGGAAAATGTCGTTTTTAGCGATATTTGAATCAACGAAGCTTAATTTATTAAACCATTGTTGTCAGATTTTACTGTTAATTTGAACTATTTTCTTTGATCGTAATCTTGACCAACCGTTTTGGAGATATCGGTCTTTCCCCATTCAAGTAGATAGGAGCTGCACTTGTACGCCGCTTCTTAAAGTAGAAAAATAGCTGCACGGGAGCGTTCTAAAGTTGGCTGCCGAGTGGAATGACTTGATAAAAAATCTTTGGTTAGGCTCATGGGCCGAAAGTTCCGCTACGTCATTAATATTAATGAGCATAGCCTTCACAAGTATAGGATTCGTAAATTCGCTGGCCGGCAGAGGAGGCGTTGTCCCGCATTACAGCGTCACCTTCATCCAATGCAGAAACCGGCTTCCCTGCAAAAGGACAGACGTGTTCTCCTTCACGCTAAATACATGTGAATATAAGCGTCTTCACGCCGCTTTGTGCTTCAGTGCTTGTGAATCGGAGTGGATAAAATGATAAAGAATGGGCATCATGTGAGCAGCGCACCGGCCTCCGCTGCCTGCAGTCCGGAGAAGAGGAGGCGCACTGTCCGCGTCTGGTGCGATGGATGGTGAGTGCACACACCACAACGCTTTTCACGACATTGCCATCAAAATGGGAATTCTCGACAATTGCTAATAGAACCCTATTTAAATGAACATGAGATCATAAGAATAACGCTGTAATGGACTATAGACTGGACAGCTGGACTGGACTGCTCAAGTTCTTTCCAGATAATAGTAATACTACTAATAATATACACATTAATAATAATAATGATGATAATAATAATAATAATAATAATAACAACAACCATGGTCAGCAATGGTCAGCACCTATTATTATTATTATTATTATTATTATTATTATTATTATTTTAAACGTAAACGTAATTCTAACAGTAATAGTATATTTATTTATTTATTTCATTTGAAGATGAAGGTTTAGTTTCTTTGGGGTGTTTATGAGTAGTTTCCAGGAGAGGAGTCCTGACAATAACAGGGTGATTCTCAAGAAACGAAAAGAAAATGGCCTTACTAAAAAAAAAAAAAAAAAACATAAATAAAAAAACAACAACAAAAAACAAACACATAACAAATAACATTTTGCGTATTCAAAATGAAACCTATTTATTTTCAAATAAATTTTTTAACATTGTGACTATTTTCATGACAGTTACACACATTTTACTCCCTAATCCTCATTAAGGATTCATTAATGATATTATGATATTTTCATTACTGCAATGTGATAAAAAAATATATAGTATTTAAATTGTAAAGTATTATACATTATAGTAGTGCTTCCCTGGTACTGCACTTCATTTTTGCTGATGAATCATTATGGAAAACAATAGTAACAATAAAGGTCAAATGTCCGGGTGCTTGAGAATTAGTGGGTAAAAGGTGTCCTGAAAATAATGTTACAATGCAAAAAATCTTAATGGTCCAAATTTAGGCTTCATTCCCTTAATTCATAATATAGTTTACTTTTTTTTTAAATAGTTTTTTTTATTTTATTTATTGATTTGGGGTTAAATATGACCAGGAAATTTACTTGAAAGGTTTCAGGAGAATCACCCAACTATTTCCTGAATTTCTAGAGAATAATTTCTCTACTTTAATAATATCTGCTGTCTTCATGTACTTTTCTTTGCCCTCAAACCAAACTTAAACCTTTGGAGGGCGGTACTGTAAGATATCAGTGAGTGCACAGACCGGAAAAGCTGCATGGCCATCTGCACTGCACAAATGTGTTTGAAAAGGTATTTCGGTGCTAGTTAGCAAAATTATTTTTAGTCAGTTTCGAAATATCCTTGTTAAATATGCTGCTCTGTTTTACATCTCGTAAACATGCACACCATCCTTGAAATACATTATCATCTGCTTTGACTCCTGAATACCATCTGTTATTTATCACTGTGCTCTCAATTTCACATCAATTCAGTTTATTTGTATAGCGCTCTTCACAATACATAGGCCTATTGTTCCAAAGCAGCTTTTCAAATAGTGGCCAAAAAAAATAAAACCCTAGTGAGCAAGCCAAAGGTGACATTTGCATGGAAAAACTCCCTAAGATTTAGCCTTTCTTCACTGTTATTCACTGAGCAGGGTTGACTTTGTGCTAATAGACACAGATGGAGTGCTAATAAGTTGGCCATTATTGTGGGAATAAGTTTGGGTTGACCTATGATTAGTGGACATTAGTATTGTTTAATTCTGATGTAAGAAACGTCAGACTTTCTGATGTGTACGTGGCTAAAAAATGTGTTTGAATTGTACGTGGAGTACATAGAGCGTAATATTTTCGATGCCAGTATATTAGTCAAGTGGAGTGAACAGTGTAAACACAGAGCACTCAGTAAACCCCCCCTACACACACCTCAAACCCTGCGCCCACACCTGCCCATTCATTAGTCTTCCACTAACACACCCTGCGGCATTATGAGACAATGTCTGACCCTCAAACTACAAGCATCACTATTACTATTGCTCAAACGTATACAATGTTCTAACCAGATGCAATGCGAGAAAGCGTCAAGAGTTAAAAGCTAACCCTGATAGCATTCGTACATCACCCAGACGTCTGTTTGATGCGTGTGTTTACATGTGGAAGACATAAGTTGTTTGCTCATCTACAATATTTCTATGAGATAATTCATCTCAGATGTCAATAAGACATTCAGCGCATGAGTTTGAGACGTTTCTAATTTAGAATGTTTGTAAATCTGATCTTTTTTGTGTTGATTTTCTCTGCATCTGAGACCGTCAATCCGTGCATCTTATCACTTGGCTTGTTGAGCGTGTTACCACGGAGACCTAGCGCATATGGAGGCTCATGCTATGCGGCATCCATGCACAACTTACCACACGCCACTAAGAGCGAGAACCACAATATAGCGACCACGAGGAGGTTACCCCCTGTGACTCTACCCTCCATAGCAACCGGGACAATTGGTTGCTGAGGAAGCCTGACTGGAGTCACGTAAATCTGATCTTTTTAAGATGTTTAGCAAATGTTACTGAGGTTGTGATGTTTTCTAGATGAAAAGATCTAGAACAGATACCTCGGAGATTTATGTGTGCTATCTGGGAACACTTCATGTTCATCAGAGTTTTTGTCCTAACCAGCTGCGACGAGGGACAGGATATTTTGGGAACCGTTTTGTTTATATATATAAATGCATCAGTTAGCCCCGTCCATTGTGAACTCTCATTGGTTCAGAAAACCACTCCTCATAAAGGAAAATTCCGAGTTCAATACAAGTTAAGTATAATCGACAGGATTTGTGGTATAATGTTGATTACCATAAAAAGTCATTTTGACTCATCCCTTATTTAATTTTTTAAATGCAAAAATTGAGGTTACAATGAGGCACTTATGCCCGTTTCACACATACTCCGTTTGCAGTGCATATGCAGTGCGTATTTTTTTCCATCCCCATGTTAACAGGTTAGAGCTTTTACACTGCACGCGGATGCAGTCTGTCGATCCGTTCCAGTTGCGGTGCGTATACAGCAGTGCAGCGATGGTTTCCGCACGAGTCTATTTTTGCTGTGCTGCACCGCACTGAATTAAAGTGGCAGCGCATTGTTCACATTAAAATAGACATAAATTGACAAGAAACTGTAATAATTTCATCATATACGCATAATTTCAGTTAATGTGTTCTACAGTTACTAAATTACAGGGTCAAGAAAAACAAAAAAGTATGATTATAGTCCCAAAAATTTTTTACCCTAAAAAGAGACAGAGTGAACCCAAATGCGTCTCGTTGTTCTCCTTCTTAGCAACAGATATAGCGCGATAGGTTTTCTTCTGTCAACAACTCGAACTACATGTAAAACAAAGAATCACAATTATTAAAATAAATTTTCATACTGTTTCAATGCCTTAAACAATCTCAAATTTAACATTTGGATTTAAAATCAAAATTACTAACACATTTTTGATTTTGTCGCACACAGAAACTGCGGATCAGTAGCGCACTGCAAACGCAGCATATGTGAAAGCACTATAGCGCGTGCTACTCCTGTACCATATACGTACCGCATACGCACTGCAAACGGAGTATGTGTGAAACGGGCGTTACAATGGTAGTCAATGGGGTCAATTTCTGGATGGTTTAAAGGCAGAATTGTGAAGCTTATAATTGTATATATTTCACTTCCCTCCTCCCCTTCATAACTTCCATTATTCATTCCTCTCTTTCCTCTGGTATTGTCCCCTCACTTTTCAAAACTGCATCTGTCTCCCCGATTCTAAAAAAACCTGGCTTAGATCCCACTAACTATAAAAATCTTCATCCCATTTCAAATCTTCCCTTTATCTCTAAAATACTTGAAAAAAATAGTGTCTGCGCAACTCCATGCAACTCCAGTCTTTACGAACCTTTCCAGTCAGGTTTTCGCCCCTCCCATAGTACTGAAACTGCCCTAATAAAAATCACCAATGATTTACTCATAGCTGCTGATTCCGGACTCATCTCCATCCTCATCCTCCTTGATCTTAGTGCGGCCTTTGATACCATTTCTCACTCTATTTCCTGAATAGACTATCCTCTCTTGGCATCTCACACACCCCTCTTGATTGGTTCCGCTCATATCTCTCATACCGCACTCAGTTTATTCAACTCAAATCTTTCACATCTCACTCTTCCCCTGTCACTACTGGTGTCCCTCAAGGTTCAGTTCTTGGCCCCCTCCTTTTCATCACCTATATCGCCCCTTGGCAATATTTCCGTAAATTCAATATTCATTTTCATTGTTACGCTGATGACACCCAGCTCTATTTATCCAGCAAACTCACTTCCTCGCTCCCCCCCCCCCTGTCCCTTACCAACTGCTTATTTGAAATTAAAGACTCAACTTCCTTAAACTTAACAGTGATAAATCTGAACTCCTCCTCGTAGCCACCAAATCCACCATTTCCAAAATCAATAGTTTCACACTACCCATTGATAATTCCTTGGTCTACCCCTCCCCTCAGGTCAAGAGTCTGGGTGTAATCCTCGATTCCTCCCTATCCTTTCAGTCACACATAAATAATGTTAGCCGGTCTGCATACTTCCACCTACGCAACATTAACCACCTCCGACCCTCCCTTACCACTCACACTGCCTCCATCCTTTCCACAGCCTCATCACCTCCCGCCTTGATTACTGCAACTCCCTTCTTTTTGGTGTCCCTCAGAAATCTCTTCATAAACTCCAACTTCTCCAGAATTCAGCAGCTCGTGTCATCACCAGAACCCCCTCTTTTCATCATATAACCCCTGTCCTTCAGCAGCTCCATTGGCTCCCAGTTCAATTCAGAATACAATTTAAAATCCTTCTGCATACTTTCAAAGCTATCCATAACCTTGCTCCTTCATATCTATCTGCCCTCCTTCACATCGCCACCTCCTCCCGCTCCCTTAGATCCTCCTCTTCTATTCACCTCACTGTACCCTCTGCTCGACTTGTCACTATGGGGAGCAGAGCATTTAGCCACTCTGCTCCCCAGCTTTGGAACTCACTCCCACCTGACCTCCACAGTATCGACTCTCTCCCCCTGTTCAAAACCAGACTCAAAACCCACCTGTTCCAGCTTGCTTATTTGTAAATGCACTGTTCTTGTCCTTTTTTATAATTGTTTGTTTATACTTTTATGTTCCCTGTACTTGTTTTATTATCTGTAAAGCGACCTTGAGTGCTTAGAAAGGCGCTGTTAAATAAAATGTATTATTATTATTATTTGCTTTTTTTTTTTTAAATGAGGGACAACCCAAAATGAGTGGTAATCAGTATAATGCCACAAACACTCTCGATTCAGCTTAACTTGTATTGAACCCAGAATATGCCTTTAATGTCCCATTGAAGTGCCTTGACAAGCTAAGTTTTCTTTGGTGTTTTGATGTATTTCCTACTGAAACAGGAATTTGAGTCAGGACATGTTAAATTGCTTGTCCCCTTTTTTAAAAATAGCCAGTAGGCTTTAGACCGGAGTGGTGGTGGCGTAGTGGGCTAAAGCATCCCCACAGCCACCACCCTTGTGTCCTTGAGCAAAGTGGGGGGATTGTCCCTGTAATAAGTGCTCTGTAAGTCACTTTGGATAAAAGCGTCTGCCAAATGTATAATTGTAAATGTAAATGTAGTTCACATCACAGCTACACACATACACATACCTCTTTTTCGACAGAAATAGTGCTGCTTCTCGCACCAGAGCTGTGTTCTCTCGTGTTTAGCCGGGGAAACTGAGAGGCATTCTCAGTACCGGGCCGCTTTTCCACTGACTTGAGAACAAAACAGTGATTATGACCATGTTACTACATAACCAGCCCACAAACAAACAGCACAAAGTGGTCTTTGTTTACCACTCTTACAAGTTTTAAAACAGCTTAGTATCCAAAGTAATTTTCAGTTTGCCGTCCTTATGGTTTTACAACCTGGTTTTGATGCAACCGTCAAACGTTGTAATGAATAAAATTCATGTAAATCATTTCACACATATGGTATTTGTAAATAATATTTAGTGTTAGACGGATAGAGAAAGCAAAAATGCTGTCTTGTGAGTTTTGAGAACATCATTTTAAGTCATATAATTCAGTGTCTTTAAGCCATCATGTGCTGTTTTTAACAGTATGATGAAGAATTATTTAGGACAGGTAAAATTAAGAGGCTGGAGCCATTGTGCATTCCAATTCAGATTCACATCTCAATATATCAATGTTTTGAATCACAAAACACTAAACATGCAAAATAAAGAACACTAACTTGTGCTGTACATCCCAAAAAATGTCTGTTTGAAAACATGAATAAACTGCAGCCACTTTCTTCACATCCGACTCCCGCGTTCCATTCAGAAGTGATTTTCTCTATTCCCTTCGAAGACAATAATCATCCTCTGTGAGAGCTTTTGAGGACTGATAGGTGATAACTGTCATTCACAACTAACTTTTCAAGTGATTCTTGTTGAAATATCTGTTTGGGATGACCATACAGCAAGGCTTGTGCTCTCTTCGAAGCATTTATCTGCTAAAAGCGAATTTAGTCAACATTTAGAAGTACATAGCATATAGATGACCTTAAACTAATAGACATGGCCTAAAAGTCTGGAGCTATATCAAGTAACTTATCTAAGTAACTGCATAGCAATGTACTAAAAAACACCTTAGCAACCACATGGGAACGTCCTGGCAACCAACCACAACAGTGTTGCATTGTGGCATTGAGTTTTGAATGGGCAAACACTACTCTCACTTTCTTCTGAAAATATACAAATCTAGTTGTATTTGTTGTACTGCGTATTGCCATATTTGTACCTTTAATGCTTGCTGAATGTTGTGATCAAAGTCCCTCATCAGCCTTGAAACATTATGACGTCCATGTCAAAGTCCATTACCATGTCATGTAACTCTTCCGTGACATGTTGTGATGAGGGCAGATGGCAACAGGATGTGATGTTTGCAGGCCAACAACCCGTCATGTCAACATTGAGCAATCGTCAGAGTGGATTCCACTTGAGATGAACAGTGAAATCCTTTAGGAGGATGAATATTCCAGGCATGATATTACGGTAAACTGAAGGCCAGTGTTGTGTATCTCATGACAGAAGGGTTAATGCAGCCATACAGAGCAGAACAGATATAACATGGTCTGATTAACCTCTGACGGATGAACCACATGACACGGTTAGAAGGCAGGCTTGATCAGCTGACGCTTGGTCAATCAATCACTAAATCTAAAATGTGTAACGTGCTTCACTGAGAATCTCAGTTTATATAACATGCACCTAAATCATACGGGTGAAACCCTGGAAAAAATATTTACAGGCCATATTTTATTTTGCGTAAAGAAAATTAAGCCTATTTTTAAGACCATGAACATTTTTAAAAACATTTCACTCAAAAGTTTCTTTACCGTAATGCAAAAATACAAAATATAAAATCTTAATCTCATTACCATAATATGCCCAGATGTATAACTTTTTACGTTTCATTTTTTTCTCACTGCATTGCCATACTCAATGACTTAATGATTATTTATATTTTATTCTCATTACTGCAAAGCAGTATTATATATATTTCTTTTACTGTATTACAGTATTACAGTGGAGTATGTTTTATAAATGATCTTTTGTTGTGTAATTCTGTATAACAAAATTTGTATAGAAACACTGGACTTGAGCAGTCCGATGACAAAGTTGTCGCGGGGGTTCTCGTAAGCGTGCATGGACTGTTTGAGTTCGGAGGGATGGATGCCAGTTGGTGCTGTCATGCACAGGGTTAATGCGCACATTTTTCTTTTTTCTGTTTAAATGATTCTGAGGGATGTTCAGGTTTTGATCTTTGAAACATCTTGGTCTCAGATCACGCCCTGGTATGTTTAGGGGTGTTGTCACATATGGAGAAAAAGAAATCATATTGTTGCCGCTTTAATGTATCCCTTTTTAAAAAATCCTGAATTCCAACAAATGCTGAAGGCTGAAATCAATGTTTATATTGAGACCATCTGGTCCTCCGTATCCTCTGTGGGCGTAGCTTGAGAGGCAATTTCTTAGGGGTCGGATCATACAGTATGCCTCATTCACCAAAAAATTCAAGCACAAGAACTTGGAAGGGAATATTAAAAGTGCCGAGGCAGATCTGAAGCACTAAATGACGTTGAATTGCCTCAGTGCAAGACAGTCATACTTTGAGTTGGGGGACAAGGCAGGGAAACTGCTGGCTAGATAAATAAAACAGAGTGAGTCTTTTTCTACCATTCCCTCAGTGAAATCGGCTGGTAGTGAAATATTTACCTCGGCCATTGATTTTAATAATGCTTTTAAAGAATTGATTTTCCAGGGGTAGTGGTGGGAGGTGTGGCGCATAAGCTTTTGCTTTACGCAGACGATATTTTATTATTTGTCTCCGACTCCACTAGATCTATGCCTTGCTTCCACAGAATTATTAATTAAATATCTAAGTTCTCATGATAAAGAGTGAATTGGTCTAAACCCAATGCAGAAAATTAGTGTGATTTAGTTCATTTTTACCCTTTAATAAAAAGGTTTTCGAGCAATGTGGACTGATGGACTTCATTACATTTATCGATGATTGGGAAGATTAATGTTATTAAAATGAACTGTATTCCAAAATTCAACTACCTGCTACAGTCTCTCCCTATAGATGTCAACTATTTGATAGCATAGCGAAGTCCTTCATTTGTAATGGTAAATGTCCCAGATTACTTTTCATTAAGTTACATAGGCCGATTGACAAATGTGGGCTAGACTTACCCAAGATTTGGGTTTAATATGAGGGTTTAATATGATATAATTTGATTCCGCATTTCCGCAAGTTTTATTTGAAGAAAATATCACATGTGAGCAGAAGAGTTTTACTGGGTATCATTTTCAATCAAGCTGTAAGTTTGACAAATTATGCAAAAAGTGTTATAAATATTATTTAATTGTGTGTACTTAGGATACATTAAATGTTAGCCATAAAATTAGTCTCAAGTCAGCCATTTTATTTCAAAAACATAAAAAATCATTTCCAGCACCGAGTTCTGTTAAACACAATACAGAATTTGAGATGTGCTGGAATCGCTTCCAGCACATCTACTGGTCCCGCTGTGATGGGAATTTTCATGACATTCAGAATTTGTTTCACCCATATAAGTGCACAACATCACATGTTGGCGCATGCATGTGATATTGTTTTCCCCGGTCAAGTAGATGCAGAGCTCAGTTGCAGTTTGGGTGCCAGCAAAATGCAAAGCAGCTCGAGTAGTAAATATTTCATGCTCCTCGGCAGTGCTGTTGTTATTCTATCCTCTTAAAGATGCAGCAGAGCCAGGAATGGCTTCAACATTTTAACCAGTAAAAGCAGATGCACAGACAAAGTGCCTGTCTTGTTGTGTTATGTAAGCCGTATGGCCGATCAATCCCCTCTCGTCTGTAGCTCTGCTCCACAAACCCTCTTGTTCTACAATATCAGTGTCCGATCATATGACTGTTAGTGTAACATTAGGCCCTTTATCAGGGCCGTAACAAGGTAATCTGGGCCCCCTGACTTCTGATATTACTCTGGGCCCCTTTCCTATTAAAAAATACAGTTTAGAAATTGTTGTGGGACCCCCTGTACCTTTGGGCCCCTAGAATCATTACCACCTTTCACCCCACTAGCTATGGCCCTGTATTACAAGGCAAAATGGAAAGTTTCCTTGAGGCAAGCACGTCATGTAAAATCAAACAGTAGAAGCTAGAATCTAGTACTGGCTGTCCATTTGATCTAAAACATCCTAATAACATTCTAGTGGGTTTTATACAACCCAAACTTAAAACCAAAACTAACTTTGCATTGATTTGACAAAGCAGTATATTATAGGGGGAAAGACATCTCATTTTCCGGCTCATATTTCACCCCAAAATCAACAGAAATAAAAAAAACTTTTTAGAAGTTAATAATTGTAACACTAAATATTTTTTGCATTGTTATATTGTTTCCACAACAATGTCATTTCTACCCTGATACTAAAATGTCATTCCAATTACCTTAATGTAAAAAGTAATTATATTTTATTTAAATGATAAAGTATTGTATTGTTTAATTGTATTGTTTAATTGCACCCGCCCCGCCTGCCGCAGCGATCTCAGGACGGCCCTCAGATGTTGCATGTGCCGCTGCCAGTCATTGCTATAGATAATGATATCATCTAAATAGGCAGCGGCATAAGCTGCGTGAGGTCTGAGGATCCTATCCATGAGGCATTGAAACGTGGCTGGGGCCCCAAACAAACCGAAAGGAAGCGTCACGAACTGGTGTAACCCGAATAGCGTAGTGAAGGCTGTTTTCTCACGGGACATTGGTGTCAAGGGGATCTGCCAATAACCCTTCGTTAAATCCAAGGTCGAATAAAACCGAGCAGTACCCAACCGATCAAGCAGTTCATCAACACGGGGAATTGGGTACGTGTCAAATTTAGACACCGCGTTGACTTTTCTATAATCCACACAGAATCGTACAGATCCGTTGCTCTTGGGAACAAGAACAACCGGGCTGGACCAATCACTGTGGGATTCCTCTATTACGCCCATATTGAGCATCGCATCCAATTCCTCCCGCACTATTTTCTTTTTATGTTCGGGTAAGCGATAGGGGTGGCTACGTACCACCACTCCCGGTTCGGTCTCGATGTGGTGCTGTATGATGTTTGTACAGCCCGGTAGAGGGGAAAACACATCTACAAATTCCTTTTGTAATTCGGAAACCTCTGTGAGTTGACGCGGTGAGAGGTGGTCTCCACAAGTAACCGGGGTGTTAAGATTGCGGCTTTTGTTTACCTCTGGTCCGAGCTCCGCCCTCTCTGGAACTACCATAGCCAACGTCACAGAGACCGCCTCTTCCCTCCACAATTTCAGGAGGTTGAGATGGTATATTTGACGTGCTCTATCGGTACATTTAACCTCATAATCGAGTTCACCTACTCGTCGTGTGACCTCAAAGGGCCCTTGCCACTTGGCGAGTAATTTAGAGCTCGATGTTGGGAGTAATACGAGTACCTTATCTCCCGGTGCAAATTCCCTTAGCCGAGTACCCCTGTCATACAGCCGGCGTTGGCATTCTTGAGCCTGGAGCAAATTCTCCTGTGTTAATTGCCCCAGTGTGTGGAGTTTTGCTCGAAGATCAAGAACGTACTGAATTTCATTCTTACTACTGGAAGGTCCCTCCTCCCAAGCTTCGCGGATGATGTCAAGCACTCCGCGCGGGCGCCGTCCATACAGCAGCTCGAATGGTGAGAAGCCAGTGGAGGCTTGCAGGACCTCTCGTACTGCGAATAACAGGGGGTCGAGCCACTTATCCCAATTCCTAGTGTCTTCGTGTACGAATTTACGAATCATATTTTTGAGCGTTTTATTAAATCGCTCCACTAGGCCATCGGTCTGTGGATGGTACACGCTAGTGCGAATCAACTTAATGCCCAACAGTTCGTAAAGCTCGCGAAGTGTACATGACATAAACGTTGTGCCCTGATCGGTGAGGATTTCTTTCGGAATCCCCACCCGGGAGATTATCTTGAAAAGTGCCCCTGCAACACTACATGCTGAGATGTTGCTCAGAGGCACTGCTTCCGGATATCGCGTTGCATAATCCACCAGGACTAATACAAAGCGATGTCTGCGTGCTGTCCGTTCTAATGGCCCGACGAGGTCCATCCCAATTCTTTTGAAGGGGACCTCGATCAGTGGAAGGGGGCGCAATGGCGCTTTTGGGGTGGCCGGTGGGTTTACCAGCTGACATTCGCAGCATGCCGCACACCACCTGCGGACGTCGCCGCCAATGCCCGGCCAATAGAAACGGGCTATTAGACAGAGCAGTGTCTTCCTTTCTCCTAGGTTACCTGCCATGGGATTATAGTGAGCCGCCTAGAAAACCATTTCCCGGCGGTTCCGTGGAATCAACAGCTGTGTTACATTTTCCTTTGTTTGAGCATCCTGTGTCACTCTATATAACCGGTCACTTATAATGGTAAAATAAGGGTATGAAATGGCGATGCCCGGCTGGAGTTGTTGACCATCGATTACTCTCACTTGGTCAAAGGCGTGCTTAAGGGTTTCGTCCCTGAGGGGAGGGGTGGTAGCCCTGCCCCTTCCCTCGTCATTCCGACTTGAAGTGGTCGAGGACGGCCCCGACTCCGCCTCCCCTGCAAAAGCATCGCACATCTCCCTATTTTAGTGCAGGACCCATCCGCACAAATTCCCTCTAATACATTTCTTAAGCCCAGCCCATCAGTCCCCAAAATCAGTGGATGAGTGAGGCTGGAACTAACTGCTGCCTCCATTCTATGTTTTTCCCACCAGAATTTGATCACCAAGGTCACCATAGGATACTTGTGAACATCCCCATGCACACACCTCACCCACACCAGTTTAGCTGTGCCCAAAGCCCCGGGTTAAACCAAGCATTGGTGGATAGTGGTCTGATTACACCCTGTATCCAGCAATGCTTGGTAAGTACCCCCCTTGATTCTTACCGGAATCCGGTACGCTCCAGCCCGATCGGGGGCAGCCTGCTGGATATCGGGGACACCACCGTCCCCACCTCCATCAGCGGACACTGATCCTGGAAGTGGTCCGGGTCTCCGCATCTCCAACATGCCGGTCCAGGTGCTACGCCCGTACCTGTGTCGGTGGGTGCCCCCACCTGAGGGGGAGGGCGGCTGAAGGACAGGGAATGTGTAGACTCCCATGGCCGGGAAGCTGGTCTCTGGAACCCTCCTCGCCTGCACGGGGCAGGAATGGGCCCTGGAGAGAGAGCAGAACGAAAGGGCAGGGGGGAGGGGGAGGGAACAGGGGAAGACAGGGGAAGGGGGAAGAGAAAGAGAGAGAGAGGGCTCCTCCGCCCTCGGGATCGGCGCCATGTGGTCCTCCGCGAGCCGGACGGCTGCCTCCAGCGACGCTGGGCGGTGGCACTGGACCCACTCCGCTGTTCTTCTGGGCAAGCGTTATGTGAACTGCTCCAGCACCACCTGGTCGATTAGTCCCTCAATATCGTGGTCCCCCACTAGCAGCCACCTCCGGCAGGCGTCCCGGAGCCGTTGGGCAAAGGCGAACGGGCGGTCGGTCTTCTCAAGCTTCATAGCCCGGAAGAGTTGATGGTTCTCTTCCGGGCTCCGACCAACCCGTTGCAGGATGGCTCTCTTTAGGTCTTTATAGGCCAGGAGGCTCGTTGCCGGCAGTTGTTGAGCCGCGAGTTGGGCTTCCCCGGGCAAAAGAGGAACAAGGCGAGCTGCCCATTGGTCGTGCGGCCAGCCCCAAATCTCGGCGGTACTCTGCCGCCCCATCTTCTGTAACGCGGGTGGGGGCAAAGAGGCGCGGGGGTCCGGGGTCGCAGCTGTGGCTGGAGTGGCCCCCTGGCTGAGAAGACTCCGGATCGCATGCCGGTCCTCTGCTTGAGCCCGCATGACCTCGAAGAATCGACGATCTTGGTCCTGCCGGAGCTCAAGCAGGGACTGTTGGTGGCTCTGATGTACTGCAGCCAGGGACTGGAGGACCTCCGCCAGCTGGGAGGACTCTATGGGGCGACTTCCTTCCATGAAGTGGATAATATGATCCCGGGTTTCGGCACCAGTGTAAAGCTCGTCTTTAAGGAGGGAAGGAGGACACTGGGAACAGGGCTTCCAAAACAGAGGTAAGGCTTTAATTGACACACAGCAGTGCTCACAGCTTCACAAATAACAAAACTCTCAGTAACACAGTAAACACAAAGTTCTCTAACTTCAGGGAACACGCCAACACTGGACTGATGTGTCACACTCTCTCTCGAGGCTCTGTGGCTGCTGCCTTTTTATGCCGCTCTCCCCAGGCTTACTGAAATTAGACACAGGTGTTAGACACAGTCTAGCTCAGGTGTAAGCGCCCTTACCGCTTTCTCTCCCGGACTGGCGCTTGACCACGCCCCCGCTGCCACACAGGCAACCAAGACGAAGCGGCCGAACACCAGCACAAATGACAATGGATCGCAACCCGGAGTGCCACGTGAAGCACGCCCGAGGTCACAAGAGACAAACACAAAACAATTGACTCGCATGCTGCAAGAATGACATAAGAGCAATGTACTCGTGCCAATAACCAACAAGACAATAGAATGCATGACAGCGTTTAAAGGACGAGCCATGCACTTTCACAAAGACTAGACAAGACACGAAGATCATACACAAATACAACAAAATACAACATCAACAAGTGGACAAACTGTCCCTTTATGTGTTCACATACTTTCTGTGGCCACTATAAATAAAAATGTATATGTGAATTTACTGGGAATATATATATATATATGTTCACGTTTATAAAGGTTTCACATTAATAAAGGGTTATACATGTTTCCACACACGTAAGATGTATTATCAGCTAATTATTATGCAATAGACTCCAATTAAAGCTCATATGGTTAGCTGGTTACCATTGTTTTAATGCTCCTCCCTGTTTTAATAATTGTCTTTATCTTCTTTACACTCTACTTTTAGTTATGACATGGTCCATTACGGTCATTCCAATCAGCTTCGACAAGCCAAGGCGATGGGAGACTACCTCATTGTTGGAGTGCACACTGATGGTGAGGATAGACACACAAAATAGAAGTGACAGTGCTGCTTTATCAATACAATGTCTCTATCAGTTCATCCCATTTAGATTAGATGAACATGTTTGAGACCAAGAGCTCTTTCAAAAACCAGACACACTCTCTTTTTGAATCTGAGAAGCACTCACATTCACTAACTATAATTATATAGAAATCACAATAGATATTTAATTGAGCTTTCAGATAAAAACTACAAATCAGTTCAATTTCTATAGCACTTTTCACAATGCAGATTGTCCCCAAGCACCTTTACAGACATCAGTGCCTTACAACTACAAGCTGTTTATCTTTAATCTACTAACTTTGTCTTAATTTACTCACCCTCATGTTGTTTTAAACCTACATGACTTTCTTTTTTATATGGAACACAAAAGGATAATTTTTATAAATTTCAATACAATGGCAGTTCATAGAGACTCATTTTAAAGCTTAAAAAAGGACCCAAAAAATTATAAAAGTATTTCATACTTTTGATACTTTTAATAGCGCTAAACAATGCAGGTTCTGGTGTGAAGTTTCTCTGATTACGTCAAGATTTTCACTGAAAAATGACACGATTTGCCTTCAGAACTTTTACGATACTTTTGAGTGCTTTTCAAAGCTTTGGAGTGAGTCACTATCAATTACCATTGTACTGAAAACCTGGACCAAAATATTTATTGATATTTATTATCATACGGGTTTGTAATGTCATGAGAAATAGAATTTACATGTCTGAATTTGTAACATTGGCAGGAAAGCAAATCGTTGCAGGAAAGCAAAAGTTTAAAAGACATGTAGGCTCTGCCTACGACCTGAACTTCTTAATGGATTGTACTGTAGAAGATCACTAAAGGCCTAGACTATTTAGAGCTTTATATTTCAGTAATGGTATCACATGGATGTAACCATGTTTCCAATTTGATCAAAGATATGAACATTCGTTTAATAATCCAACAAATAGGAGATCACGTGACGGCATGCAAGGATCAGATGTGTGAATGGCGAGCTCTGCGTACTCTGGTAGTTTTTATACTTTTTTTTTTTAATTACATAAACCGGTGAGATTCGATACACTGTTCCATAACTGTTCTAGGAGGACAATATGTCAAAGAATTCAAAATCCTTGGGCTCTGGAGTCATTAAAAGACACTTAAGTGCACAAGCTGATGCCCCCAAGCAGGCCGCAGGCCTGGAAGTCGATTTAGATGGAGAAGTGCGGAAAATGCGGCAAGAGATACTGAACATGTCAGCAATGCTAAAGAAGGTCGTTGCTGACTTGGAGGATCTTGCTGTGATATGTCAATCGATCACTGCCAAGGAGGTGAAGTTCACTGATGTGGTTACAAGAGTGGGGGATGTTGAGAAATGAATTGATTACCTGGAGTCATCGGAGAGGGAATTATCTGCTAATCCGCAAGTGACCAAGGTGGATTTGGAGCGTGTCTGGAGAAATTGGAAGACATGGAGAACCATAGCAGGCGGAATAACGTCCGTATCATTGGAATCCCTGAGGGAGCTGAGGGACAGGATATGGTGAAATTCCTGGATGGGCTCTTTCCAAATCTGCTCGACATAGCAGGCCATAAGGGCAAGCTCACAGGGTTCCTGCTCGTCGATCTGCAGAGGGAGACAGGCCCCGATCGATTAAATAAAGATCTTGTGTTACGCGAGGAGTAAAGGAATGATTCTTTTTGTGCTGGTTCTGCCTAGCGGCTAGATTTTATTTTGTAGAGTAACACACTTTCAGGACAATTTTATGGATGAACCTACACGCTCTTTGTGCTTGTTCCTCCTGTTGGCTGGAATTTGTTATGTGGAGCATTTTTGGCAAAGTCAATGGAGTGAGTGGGTCATCTTGTCGTACTCCCATTGCAGCTGAGTGGCACGGCTTACTGAAAAGTTGCTTGACTGTTTGAGGTTTCAGCATGCTCTTTTTGTGCTGGTTCCATATAGCAGCTGGAGTTTACTTTGTAGAGTGTCACACCTTCAGGACAGTTTTATGGATAAAGCTACACACTCTTTGTGCTTATTCTGCTACTGGCTGGAGTTTGGAGGGATGGATGTCAGTTGGCGCTGTCATGCGCGGGGTTAATGCAGCATTTTAGTCTCAGATCTCACCCTGTGTCTTTAGAGGTGATGCCACATATGAAGAAAAGGAAATCATATAATTTGCGCTTTAATGGATCCCTTTTGCAAAATCCAGAATTCCAACGAATGCTGAAGGTTGAAATCAATATCTAATTGGTGGACCAATTGGTCCTCAGTATCCTCTGTGGTGTGGCTTGGGAGGCACTTAAGGCAGTTCTTAGTGGCCAGATTGTACATTATGCTGCATTCACCAAAAGAACTTGTGGAATTGGAAGGGAATATTAAAATAAAATATTCAAATGGGAATATGCCGACGCAGAGCTGAAGCACCGAATGTCGTCTAATGGCCTCAGAAAACTGACCCGATTGAAACACAGATATAATACTATTTCGTCAAGGAAGGTGGAGTTTTGGCTAATCAGGGCAAGACTTATCAGGACAAGTCATACTTTGAGTTGGGGGGACAAAGCAGGGAAGCTTCTGGCTAGATAAATAAAACAGAGAGAGTCTTTTTCTACCATTTCCTCATTGAAATCTGCTGGTGGTGAAATATTTATCTCGACCGCTGGTATTAACAATGGATGTTTTTCCACATCTTTGAATATTGAAGAAGATATTAGAAACTTTGTGAAAGCATTAGAACTTCCTAAACTGCCATTTGAGCAAACAAATTCTCTTAATTCTAAGATTACCTTGGAGGAGGTTGCGAGGTAATTAAAGCCTTGCCTACATGGCAAGGCTCTGGGGCCAGATGGCTTTGCCACTGAATTTTTTTAGATCTTATGCTACAGAACTGGCTCCACTTTTGCTAGAAGTTTATACGGAATCATTAAAGAGTGGAAAGCTTCCGCCAACCACAACACAAGCCCGGATCAATCTGATTCTTTTTTCTTAGTTTTTTTGGGGGGTATTTTTTCACCTTTTCTCCCCAATTTGGAATGCCCAATTCCTCATGGTGGCGTAGTGACTTGCCTCACTCCGGGTGGCGGAGGACGAATCTCAGTTGCCTCCACATCTTAGATGTCGACTCCTGGTGTGGTGGTAAGTGTTTTTACTTGCTAAGCTACATAGGCCACAAAGGACAAAGATCCAATGGAGTGTAAGCCATCCAATTTCCCTGATCCAGCTAAATGTAAAAATATTGTCAAAAATTCATGCACACACTTCACCCTCACCATTTTATCTTTGCCCAATGCCTCGGTTGAAACAAGTGTTGGTGGATAGTGGTTTGATTACAACAAGTGTCCACCAAAGCTTGGCGAATACCCCCTTGATTCTTACTGGTATTTGGTATGCTCCGGCTCGGTTGGGGGGCAGCCTGTGGGGTGTTGGGGAACCAGACCACTGTCCCCAGCTCCATCATGGGGCATTGATCCTGGAAGTACCCTGGATCCTTGCAACTCCAGCAAGCCGGCCCAGACGCCATGCCCGCACCTGCATCGGCGGACACTTCCACCTGAGGGGGAGAGTGACGGGGCACTGTAAATGCGGAGGGGTGTGCCCATCACCTTGCGCGGGGAACTAGCCGTGGTGGCGGAGCTCCTCGCCTCCTGGGGGCAGGAACAGGCCCTGTGGAGAGAGCAGAGTGAGAGGAGAGGGGAAACACACAGGGGGAGGGGGAAGAGAGAGAGAGGGAGAGAAGAAGAGGGCTCTTCCGTCCTCGGGTATGCCGCCATATGGTCCTCCGCAAGCTGGACAGCTTCCTCCAGCGATGCTGGGTGGTGGCACTGGACCCACTCCGCCGTTCCTTTTGGCAGACGAAGGATTAGCTGCTCCAGTACCAACTGACCGCCAGCAGTCATTTCTGGCACGCGTCTCGGAGCCATTGGGTGAAGGCAAATGTGCGGTCGGACCTCCCCAGCTTCAGGGACCGGAAGAACTGCCAGTACTTCTCCAAATTCCGACCCACCCGCTGTAGGATGGCCTTTTTCAGGTCGCATAGGCCAGGAGGTTAGCCGCCGGTAGTTGTTGAGCAGCATGCTGGGCTTCCCCGGACAAGAGCGTAAGGAGCCGGGCCGCCCACTGGTCACGTGGCCAGCTCCAGATCTCAGCGGTCTGCTTGAACAGATCGCCTCCGCATCATTTTCTGCCCTTATCTTCAGGAGTGTGGGTGGGGGCAGGGGGCTGTGGTTGTCCGGGGTCACAGTTGGGGCTCTCTCCTGGCCAAGAAGTCTCCGGATCGAATTCCGGTCCTCTGCTTGAGCTCGCAAGATCTCAAAGAATCTGCGATCCTGGTCCTGGCACAGCTCAAGCAGGGATTGTTGGTGGCTCTGATGTCGGCCGGTGAGGGACTGGAGGTCCTCGGCCAACTGGTAGGACTCCATGGGGCGTACTTCCAGATCCCGGGTTTCGGCACCAGTGTAGGAACTCCATGTTCGGAGATGGAAGGGAGGAGATGGAGAGCAATGATGCAGTCAAGTAAGGCTCTTTATTTCTCTCTCTCTGGACGGACGCTTGACCACACTCCCGTTGCCACAATATATATATATATATATATATATATATATATATATATATATATATATATATAGTGTGAATCAATAAAAAGTGTTAATTGTAAATAAAATAATCCAACAAATGTTAGAAGTTAAAAATTAAATATTCTGAGATTGATGCTAATGTAGTCTCTCTCCTCCTGCAGATGAGATCTCTAAACACAAAGGTCCTCCAGTGTTCACGCAAGTAGAGAGATACAAGATGGTGCGAGCCATCAAGTGGGTGGATGAGATCGTGGAAGGAGCTCCATACGTCACCACGCTTGAGACGCTGGACAAATACTGCTGTGACTTCTGTGTTCATGGAGGTCAGACCTTTAACATGATAACCTGTGCAAAAACAATCATACTGAGACAACAATTCACAATGTCCTTGATGTCTTTTAAAGGGTCAGTTTTAGGTATTAATCAATATGTGTTGTAGCAATTAGCACGCTAGCCCCACGTCCAAATATGCCCACTTCCCTAGTATATACAGAAGTATGCCTAAAACAGTATGGCATGTAAGTTATAAGACGTAAGTAGCCATCGGATTTAAAACGCTAAATTGAAGGGAAAAAATTCCGGAAACTGTTAGTCAGAAGCCTCCTTTAACTGTAATGGCTAAACTGAAAGTTGTTCCTTGTAGTGAAATGGTGCATGTTTAACAAAACCAGAGTAGATTATTTTTGCAGTTGTTGTTATTACATCATATATTGGGGTTACGAGACAATGTCCACGTTCCTGGATGAAGTATCTCCGGGTATGTATTTATACTGTTCACCTGCATACCTAAAGAATGTAATTTATTAATGGACAAGAAATAAGTTCAACATAAAATGTAGTACATACTCTAAAAGTATGTGAATTCAGATTTATACTTTACTAGCATAAGAAGTTTTGTTAGGAGCCTCTTTTTGGTGACTAAGGCCTAGCTTTGCAAAAATAGTTTATTCTCACTACCTGTCCTGGTAAATTCCTTTTAAGAAAGTTAGCATAGGCTTAGCCTTCCCTTGGCCGTGGGCATGATGCATTGATTAATGGATACAGGTATCTATATGGAATTACGATTACTGCTTTGGGAATACCACAGTAGTGAGAAGGGAAAAGCTGACTCTAGATCAGTGGCTGCGGCCACATTCACCTTACATTGTTTGAGTGGCAGCGGCCGCTGCATCAATGCGCAAGGTATCTTCAATTCTTATTTTTAAAACAAATATTAATGAAAGAAGTGTAATTCTTGGATTAAAACGTATTTATTAGATCGTGGTTGCACTGAAAACGAGTTCATCCAAGTTTGTAATGTTCCTTTTTTCTTGAAATCCATTCACGTTTAAATCAAAAGATTTAAGCGTCCCAATCAAACTCAAAATGAGCCAGCTCTGAGATGACACAATCCTTAAACATATGAAGCAGACTCACTCCACTGGATATTATCTTAAACTGATAGTTCACCTAAAAATGAAAATTCTCTCATGATTTACTCACCCTCCTGGCATCCCAGCTGTGCATTTCTTCAGAAAACAAATGAAGATTTTTAGAAGAATATTTCAGCTCTGTAGGTCCAAACTATGCAACTGAACGGTGACCAAACTTTGAAGCCCCAAAATCTACATAAAGGGAGCATAAAAGTAATCCATAAGACTCCAGTGGTTAATTTAATGTATTCTGGCATGATACCATTAGTGTGGGTGAGAAAAATATAAATATTTAAGTAATTTTTTATCATAAATTCTTCTCCCTGCCCAGTAGGGTGCGATACACACCAATATGTGAATCACCAAAAACAGAAGAAGGAGAATGTGAAAGTGAAAGTGAAGAAAAAGGACTTAAATATTGTTTCTCACCCACATCTATCATGTCACTTTAGAAGATATGGATTTGACCTCCAGAGTTGTCAGGAGTACTTTTAAGTTGCCCTTAAGTGGAATTTTGTCACATTCACTTTCATTATATGGACCTACAGAGCTGAAATATTCTTCTAAAAATCTTCGTTTTGTTGTTCAGCAGATGAAAGAAAGCCATACACATCTGGGATGGCATGAGGGTGAGTAAATGATGAGAGAATTTTTTTTTGGTGAACTAACCCATTAACTAAGTTATCACTGTATGACATTGTTGGTTTGGACCGTTTATGATTATGATGGTGCTTTAAGTGCTTTAACCGTTTTAATCATATTTAGCTGCTTTTGGAATGACAGTGCTTATTACTGTAAATCACGCATTGCTCTAGTCTTGAGTCGCCAAAAGAATTATTACTTTGAAAAATCTTTTGTATTCAATGTATGGCTGCAGATGGCAAGAATTTTCTTAATTTTTACTAACCTCTAAGGTGGTTGCATATAGCCTTACCCTCCATCTATGAAACTAAGAATGAGATTAAAGAAAGCCTTTGCTAAAAATATGTATCTATTTGAGAACATGTAAATATATTTAATCTGATATGGAAGTCAGTTTAAATGGGATTAATTTTAATTAATTTTAAACTTCATCACGAGCATAACACAAAAAGAACGATGGATTTTGTTAAATAGGTCTATATATTAAGACAGACTGATCACAAATACAGAAAATGACTGATGCTGAGAATGAACGTGAGTGGGGGAGGTAGCCACAATTCTACCAGCAAAGATTTATTGTGGAAATAAAAAGACTTGTGGTGTGAAAAATGACAAAGTTCTGTGTTCACATTGGAGAAAACTAAATAGGTGGGTTGTGTTAGAATGACATAGATTTCTATAATTGTATCAAACTGTAAATGCTGATTTGGATTAAAACTTGGATTGATGTGAATCTTAACTAAAGAAGTTTACAGACGTTTAAAGTAAATTTATTAAAAGTAAAAGGTTGCTATGGGGTGCAAATGTGGAGCAGGTTTCTTTCCAAGGCGCATACTCAGAGGGATTAGCTGAAAACAGTGAATTGGGGTGCGAGAGAGGAGCGGACTTCCTCAACTGACAGTCATACTATGACTATACGGCTGCGATGCTACATTTTCGACAATGTCAGAACTTCCTCTGAGGCTAAAGATCATCGCAAAGGCTATTAATCGTATACATCATTGTCTCTAATCGGTCAGGAATTCTAAAGATGATATATTTAAACTCTTCACCATGTGTTTTTAATCCAGTGCAATGTAACACCCCGATGAAATAATTTAGGAGCATAATAAATAAAAATATATTAACAATTTAAAAAAAAAAATCCACAACTTTTCCATGACTTTGAAGATTTTATTAATTTCCATGACTCTTCCAGGCCTGGAAATCACAGTTTTAAAATTCCCAGATATTTCCTGGTTTTCCTTGACCGTTGGAACCGTGACAGTAAGATTATAGAGTAATATAAAACGAAAATATGTAGATAGCATAGCTCAGATCATTTGGTCTTGGAAGAATTTAGTTCATATTGCAATCTCTGACTTTAGATTGAAGTTTTTTGGCACTATAGTTCATTGTTGACACCTTCATAACCATCCAAAATCATAAAAAGTATGTATCCAGGTGCACAACCAAAAAATATGCATCGAAGTCGGCACACTGACGGTTCACTCCCAAATCAATTGAGAGAGCTGACGTTTCGAGCTACATCCTCTTCATCACACATCTTCATCTGATGAAGAGCATGTAGCTTGAAATGTCACATTCATTTATCTCTTGATTTGGAAGCAACATTGGGCCGACTTTGATGCATGTTTTTATCTTCATAACCATACCTTTGGTCTGATCTACTCAGATGACATCACACTCACTGTGGATGGAAAAGACACGTATGAGGAAGTGAAAGAGTCGGGTAGGTACAGGTAAGCCCAAAACACCCCAGACTTTCATGATGCTAATATTGTTCATTTGTTTAATTTGGTTCTCACTCAGAGTGGATATGTTCACAGAGAGTGTAAGAGAACGCAAGGTGTGTCCACCACAGACCTAGTCGGCCGCATGCTGCTCATGACTAAAGCTCATCACAGCAACATGGTAAGACGCTGTCGTCAAAACATACTGTACGCATGCAAATGCTTCCAGATAATAATTGTTGCATTCTGAAATGTTTCCGATTGTAAATCATAACCGCAAATACACGTTGCATTCTCAGCGATGACACAAGGGGCGCAGTGGTGGACATTATTATAAACTGTCTTTTATGGTCAGTTTTCTGTTCAGGTCAACTGTCACGGCAGAGCAACAGTTTGAAGATCTTGCTGAGCGAGTTAAAGTTAGTTAAACTGTCGGCATGTTTTTGGCTAGCGACCTGAATAAAAACACATCCGCTATAATGGCATAGACAGTCAGTTCTGTGTGTGTACTTGTGTCGAGTATGTTTCTGACCTAATTCTCTGTTTTTATTTACTCACTCGATGTCAAATTGGACATTGATTTCTTTATCTTCCTTCCTCAGGGCAGTTCAGACTATCAACAACACACAGACAACTTTGGAAGAGTGAGTACTATTTTCCCTCCGCTGTTCTTATCTGTAGCAGGGCAGTTGACATGACAAGTCATTTTATGACTTTACAGAAACGGTCAATCTTTTTCTCTCTCATTCTTATCATTTGGGTGGACAACAAAAAGGTCATTTACTTAACTAATAAAATTGTGTTTGAATTTGTTCAGCAATTTTAAGTCAAATGTGTTGTCCTGACGTATGACTGAACTTTGAAATAGAGAAACATGTGGATGGAAATACTGTTTAAATATGTTGACATTATGTAATTGGGTCTATTTTGAAAAATGACTGGACATTTTGAACTGGACTGGACAAAGTTTACTCTATTTTGCACAGTATTTATAAATGGCCAATCTCTTGTGGATCATTGAAAATGTTGCTAATCAGGACCTCAACAAAAAGGAAAAAAGTTATTTTCAAGTTAGAGTTTTACCTCCAATTAAATTTGAAATGTTCATTTATTGAGCCCTGAAGTGTGACACCTCCACGTAACAAGTGATTTTCAGCATTAATATGCATAAAATAAGTCAAATCTGCACTTATTTGTGTGGCTGCAGCTTATGGGAGTGTATCTATTGGAAACTTGATCTGTCCTGATCTTGAACTGCATCTATAACTGCTTTAAATAGCAGTTATAAAATGTTTGTATTATAATTGTGTAAACAGTTTCTATGGCCATATATTAATTGAGACATTCCATGAATTATTTGTCACTGTAAAACTTTTAAGGGTCAGTGACGTGAATACAAAGTCTTAAATACAATCTTAAAATACATTAAAACTAAAATTAAGACTAGACAATCAATTGAATGCACCTCTAATATTATGAACATGTTTTCTAGTGTAACCATCCAGAGACAGTAAAAAAAAATATTGTAAATTGAAAAAAGAAATTTTGGCTGGAATAGTGCAGAATAATATTTATTTTTAAAATATTTTGTTCACCAAAAGTCTTGTGGTGTAACCAACATGTAGGTAGCCATTTTGTTATGTGACAAGAAAGAAAGAAAAAAAAAGCATAAAACAGAGCGGACTCCTTAAAATCTGTTTCTGTTAAAAAAAATCAGATATTTGCATTTATTTTATGAAAAGGCAAATTTTGTTCAGGTCAAATGGGGTAACACCAATAAAATGTCTTATTACTTGTGACTAAAAAATTCCTGATATTAGTAAAAGAACATTTTTTATAAGAAAGATATGTTTAAAAACCCTTTTTTTAAATTAATGATTAAGTTGCATACATTTTCCTGTATTTAAGCTGCAATAAATGTATTTTAATACAATTTACTTGATAGTTACACCACATTACATTTAATATATATTTATATTGTGTGTGTGTATATAAACTCAAAAAAGAAACGTCCCTTTTTCAGGACACAGTATTTTAAAGATAACTGTAAAAATACAAATACCTTTACAGATCTTTATTGTAAAGGGTTTAAACAATGTTTTCCATGTTTGTTCAATGAACCATAAACAATTAATGAGCATGCACCTGTGGAACGGTCGTAAGTCATTAACAGCTTACAGACGATAGGGAATTAAGGTCACTTAGGACACTAAAGAGACCTTTCTACAGACTCTGAAAAAACACCAAAAGAATGATGCCCAGGGTCCCTGCTCATCTGCGTGAATGTGCATTAGGCATGCTGCATGAAGGCATGAGTACTGCAGATGTGGCCAGGGCAGTAAATTGCAATGTCCGTACTGTGAGACACCTAAGACAGCGCTACAGGGAGACAGGAAGGACAGCTGATTGGCCTTGAAGTGGCAGACCACGTGTAACAACACCTGCACAGGATCGGTACATCTGAATATCACACCTGCGGGACAGGTACAGTATGGCAACAACAACTGCCCGAGTTACACCAGGAACACACAATCCCTCCATCAGTGCTCAGACTGTCCGTAATCGGCTGAGATGGATTAACATGGATATAGAGTGGTGGTTGCATAGTGGGCTAAAGCACATAACTGTTAAGCAGAAGGTTTTCGGTTCGATCCCCACAGTCACCACCATTGTGTCCTTGAGTAAGACACTTAACTCCAGGTTGCTCCGGGGGGATTGTCCCTGTAATAAGTGCACTGTAAGTCACTTTGGGTCAAAGCGTCTGCCAAATGCATAAAGGTAAATGGATCAGAAAATTGCAATGTCATTCTCAGATTTCTCTATTTAGGGTTCCCACTTGTTTTTTCTGCTTTGCTCTCTTGTCCTCCTGCGGCTAGTGCTGCCCTCACGCGAATCTGCCAAGTTGGCACATGAAAAGCTTTATTGTGGTCCCAGTCCATAATCAAAGCCATGAATGGTACCTCTGTGCCTGAGTTTAACATTGACTAAGCACTTCCCACTCAGCGCCTCCAAATGAAGAAAGAGCAGTGCTGTGATGGCCTCAGTTACACAAGAAAGTTTTGTGTACACTTGACAGTAATAAATTATTGCCATGCTGTTTGGTTCCCTCAATGGGTTGCCAGTGAAACATCAACATAAAAGTAGGTTTACAATCCATATTACTTCCATAATGTGAAGCATTTCTGTGTGAAACAGGACATTCAACAAGAAAAACTATTTGGGTAGGATTTATAGATAGACTCGATGGTGAAAAGTGGTCTCAGTATGACAGCTGGTTGAATAATAAGAGGTGCAAACTGTGACATCACGAAGACTAATGTTTTTTTCTTTAGACTAATGTGCACTTATGAATCATTCACAATAAGACCAGGAACATGTACTAAGAAAATAAATAGTATCAATTTTGATATCATGTTGCCTTTTAATTTATTGCTGTGAAGTTTATCATTTCTGTACTGCTACACAGGGTCCAAAGGGCCACAGTCCCTGGACAGGAGTGTCACAATTCCTGCAGACGTCCCAAAAAATCATCCAGTTTGCCTCAGGGCAGGAGCCACAGCCAGGAGACACCATCATCTATGTGGCTGGAGCTTTTGACCTATTCCGTATCCTTTCACGCTTAAGATTATACAGATTAACAATAGTTCACCCAAAACATGAAAATTCTGTCATAATTTTCTTACAATTTTTTCCATAATAAGGACAGGGGCTGACAAAAAAGCACCATAAAAGTAGTGCACTTCAATAATGACTCAGAAATGTGAAGTAGTTCTGAGAAAAGCTCTAGCAGCATTTATTTATTTATTGCAAATGCCACTTGCTTTGACATTATGTAATCTAATGTCATGATATACAGACATTAAGTTTGACTATGTTACGAATGGAGGCAGCGAAGCAGACGAGGAGATGCGGATCCAATCGCAGTTCAACTTTATTAAGTAAACAAGCAAGAAAAAACACAAAGGAAAACCCTCAATGGGGAAATAAACATAAAACTAGAAAACACGGGCAGGGAACACATACCAGGCTAACAACAACATTCAACGAACGACAAGGAGTGAACAAAAAGCAGGGCTTAAATACAGTGAGTGATGACAGAATGAGACACAGGTGAAAACAATGAACAAAATGGCAGTGATGATGGCAGGTGGATTCTGGGAAGTGTAGTTCTAAACAATGACAAGTGAGACAGTGGAGCTAAACAAGGGACAAAATTGAAACTATGGAATGCAAGGTGACAAAAATGGCAGACAGAGGGCAACAGTGAAACAAGACAAGGAATTCCTAACATAGCCCCCCCTCAAGGATCGGATTCCAGATGATCACAGTGACATAAAACAAAACAAAAAATGTCCATGACTGGGGGGGAGCTTGAGGTGGGCAGACAGACCAAGAGGGCAACGAGGGGCAGACAGACAGTCCAGGGGGCAACGAGGGGCAGACAGACAGTCCAGGGGGCACAAAGGGCAGGCAGGAAGTCCAAGGGGGCACAAAGGGCAGGCAGGAAGTCCAAGGGGGCACAGATGGCAGGCAGGAAGTCCAAGGGGGCACAGATAGCAGGCAGGAAGTCCAAGGGGGCACAAAGGGCAAGTTCAGGTGGTCAGGGAGCTGGCCACCGGGCAAGGACAGGTTTGGGGAACCTGGGAGGAGGCCACAGGACAGGGACTGGGTCTGGGGGCCTGGGAGGAGGCCACAGGACGGGAACAGGGTCAGGAGGCCTGGGAGGAGGCCACAGGACAGGGACTGGGTCAGGGGGCCTGGGAGGAGGCCACAGGACAGGGACTGGGTCAGGGGGCCTTGGAAGAGGCCACAGGACGGGAACAGGGTCAGGAGGCCTGGGAGGAGGCCACAGGACAGGCACTGGGTCAGGAGGCCTGGGAGGAGGCCACAGGACAGGGACCGGGTCAGGAGGCCTGGGGGAAGGCCACAGGACGGGAACAGGGTCAGGAGGCCTGGGAGGAGGCCACAAAGGCGGTGACCTGGAAGGCTCTGGCGGTGAAGCCGCAGGAGGCTCGGGAGGCGGAGCCGCAGGAGGCTCGGGAGGCGGAGCCGAGGGAGGCTCAGCTGAGGGAGGCTCTGGAGGCGGAGCTGAGGGAGGCTCTGGAGGCTCAGAGGCCTCAGGGGGCGGAGCCGTGGGAGGCTCAGGAGGCAGAGCCGAGGGAGGAGGAACCATGGAAAGCTTGGGAGGCTCAGGGGGCGGAGCCGCAGGAGGCTCGGGAGGCTCAGCTGAGGGAGGCTCTGGAGGCGGAGCTGAGGGAGGCTCAGAGGCCTCAGGGGGCGGAGCCGTGGGAGGCTCAGGAGGCAGAGCCGAGGGAGGCTCGAGAGGCGGAGCCCTGGGAATCTCGGGAGGAGGAGCCCTGGCAGACCCGAGAGACTTGAGAGATGGAGCCCTGGGAGGCGGAGCCCTAGGAGGCTTGGGAGGAGGAGCCCTGGGTGGCTCGGGAGACTTGAGAGGCGGAGCCCTGGGAGGCTCGGGAGACTTGAGAGGCGGAGCCCTGGGAGGCTCGGGAGACTTGAGAGGCGGAGCCCTGGAAGGCTCAAGAGGAGCCCTGGAAGACTCGAGAGGCGGAGCCCTGGGAGGCTCGAGAGGCTTGAGAGGCGGAGCCCTGGGAGGCTTGAGAGGCGGAGCCCTGGGAGGCTTGAGAGGCGGAGCTCTGGAAAGCTCGGGAGGCGGAGCTCTGGAAAGCTCAGGAGGCGGAGCTCTGGAAAGCTCGGGAGGCTCGGAAGGCGGAGCTCTGGAAAGCTCGGGAGGCTCGGAAGGCGGAGCTCTAGGAAGCTCGGGAGGCGGAGCTCTGGAAAGCTCGGGAGGCTCGGAAGGCGGAGCTCTGGAAAGCTCGGGAGGCGGAGCTCTGGGAAGCTCGGGAGGCTCGAGGGGCACAGGCTCTAGGACGGGCATGACCATTGGCGCTGGCTTTTGGTCAGTCCAGGCTATTGGCATTAGCCCGGGAACGGTCGAGGCTACAGGCGCTGGCTCAGGGACGGTCGAGGCTACAGGCGCTGGCTCAGGGACGGTCGAGGCTACAGGCGCTGGCTCAGGGACGGTCGAGTCTACAGGCGCTGGCTCACTGACCTCTGAGGTGACAGGCACTGGCTCACTGACTGTGGTATGCGCTGGCTCACTGACTTCTGAGGCGACAGGTACTGGCTCACTGACCTCTGAGGCGACAGGTACTGGCTCACTGACCTCTGAGGCGACAGGTACTGGCTCACTGACCTCTGAGGCGACAGGCTCTGGCTGGGTGACTGTGGTACGCGCTGGCTTGGGTTTGCTGACCGTGGCTGACGAGGGCTCTGGCTCGCAGACCGGGGCAGGCGAGGGTTCTGGCTCGCTGACCGTAGCTGACGAGGGCTCTGGCTCGCAGACCGGGGCAGGCGAGGGCTCTGGCTCGCTAACCATAGCTGACGAGGGCTCTGGCTCGCAGACCGGGGCAGGCGAGGGCTCTGGCTCGCTGACCGTACTGACGAGGGCTCTGGCTCGCTGACCGTGGCAGGCGGAGACTGGGGAGCAGAAGCCTTTCCTCTTCTCCTCCTCCGCCGGGCGGACGAAGCTGGCAACGCTGGCTCGTTGGCCGTGGTAGGCATGAAGGGACGAACCACGGGAGAAGGGAGAGTTACCACTGTGGGAGGAGTGGCAGGGTTCTCCTCGATGATGCCCACAGTAAACGATGAACCGCAGGCCAGCAGAGTCTCCTCCACGAACGCGTGGAGCGTCCAGCCGCGCGTTGCCTGTGGCAACCGCTCCTTGAGCGCACTGTTCAGGCTCGCCCGGAAAAACCCCACCAGGTCAGAGTCAGGGAATTCGGTGGCACTCGCAATCGCGAGGAAATCGCGGATGTGGTCCTCCACCGGACGATTTCCTTGACTAAGGCTGAGCAGCTGACAGCTCGCTTTACAAACCGCTGGATCCATGTTTAGTTTGTTCGTTCTGTTACGAATGGAGGCAGCGAAGCAGACGAGGAGATGCGGATCCAATCGCAGTTCAACTTTATTAAGTAAACAAGCAAGAAAAAACACAAAGGAAAACCCTCAATGGGGAAATAAACATAAAACTAGAAAACACGGGCAGGGAACACATACCAGGCTAACAACAACATTCAACGAACGACAAGGAGTGAACAAAAAGCAGGGCTTAAATACAGTGAGTGATGACAGAATGAGACACAGGTGAAAACAATGAACAAAATGGCAGTGATGATGGCAGGTGGATTCTGGGAAGTGTAGTTCTAAACAATGACAAGTGAGACAGTGGAGCTAAACAAGGGACAAAAGTGAAAACTATGGAATGCAAGGTGACAAAAATGGCAGACAGAGGGCAACAGTGAAACAAGACAAGGAATTCCTAACAGACTTGAGTGTCCAAAATACTTTTTGGCTGAATGTGGAAAAATATATATATTTTATTATGTTATTTCTATTTTTCTTTTTATATTGAGTTAAATGTTTGTTATTGAAAAGGTGAGAAAATGGTTTCTATCCTTTCCTGCATATCTCTGTTCTATTTTGTATTCTTGCTTTGTTCTTTAATCATTAAGATGCTTTAAATAAATCCAATAACCACTTGCTTGATCTTCATAAAATAGGTGTTGTTCGAAAGTTGTGTCATTGATGCAACCGATTCTTAGATAATACTTTAATTTTTCATTTGTTTTCATAATTTACAAATTAGTGATCATAAAAATATAATTTACAATCTGTAAAGTCATTAAACAAAGATAGCAATATGTTATATAACATTGGAAAGCATATTTGTTTAAAATCATCTGACCAAACTACAGAAAGTATTTGTGTATGAAATCCACACAAATTCACAAGTATATAATAAAATGATGTTGCATTTTGTCATGTTTTTCACTTATTACTTGGCACATTGTAACATGCAGTAGGTGATCCCGATTCAAACAAGCCCAAATACAACATCTTGAACTATACCTCATACGCACATGCAATCACACGCAAAGGTGGCCAGTAGCATACCACATCTGGTCATGTGACTCGACGATCATAGATGCGTTGGATCGTAAGGTTGGATATCTAGCGTGTTCTGATCCATATTTGATCAAAAAAAAGGCAGTCCAAACAAGCTTGAAAGAAGCTTAAGAAATATTGATATGTTTGCGTTTTAACATTTAAAAAACACCTAAATTTCTTGCTAGAAGAGGTTTTTGGAAAATTGGATCAATAAAAGCCACCAGAGTTCCAAATGCTGTAACATTGATTCTTTTCTTAAGTGCACAACATTTTACCCAGGTACAGTTGACTTGTTAGAGAACAACACAAAAGTTGTTCTTTGAATCCAGATTATTTGCATCCTAAGAAACACTTCCTGGCCAAAAACGAAGTCGCCGTTTGGATTTAAAGAAGTGTTATGATCTGGGGTTGCTTCAATTGGTCAGGTCTAGGCTCAGCAACGTTATACGGCAAAAAACTCAGCTGACTACCTGAATGTACTGAATGACCAGGTTATCCGAGCAATGGATTTTTTTCTAATGAATTTAATTTAAAAGTATCTGCCGATTAATCGCTTCTCTGCATTTCCCATTCACCTCAGTATCGGCGAAAGCCAATAACAGACATCGTCTAATACTGTATGAAAGCATTATTTGTGTACGTCTCTTGTGATACTGTTAATGTTGTCCTCCTTGACCAGACATACATCAGACATTGGTCATGTGGATTTCCTGGAGGCAGTGTCCAAGCTTTCTGACAAGCCATATGTTATAGTTGGGTTACACTTCGATCAGGTAAGCTGGAAGCTGGATGCTGGACTCTTTGAAATATATTTCAAATGTAATTTTCTTGATTGGACATACCTCTTATTATTATAGAATAGAAAGAAGAGATCTATATTGTTTGATTCTGTTATCACTGTAGGAGGTGAATCGTTACAAAGGGAAAAACTATCCTATCATGAACATCCATGAGAGAACACTGAGTGTGCTGGCCTGCCGAGTGAGTACTCCATTTCTCTTTTGATCTTGTTCACAATCTGTTGATTGATTGTAGGCGTTCCTATACTGAATGCTTTAACGTTAATGGTGGGCTGCACAACTGAAAATCTGATAATAAATTAGATGTGTTGCTAGGGAAAATAAGATTTCATTTTATTTTGAAAAGGATTCAGTTTTCTTGCCCGCTAAATCATTCTACAGGGGAAAGCTTTGCTTATAAATTGCTGCAAATGTATATCATGAACATGATGAACAATTATTTACGCATGTATCAAACTCACTCAAAATGCAGACAATTCAGTTTTTCACACATCAAGTTTTTCTTTAACACTTTTGTTGTGCCCTTTATTAATTATACAGGAATTATGGGTTTGTACTCCTTTTTTTATAGAGAGAAGGATTAATTGAACTGAGCTCATACAGTGGAGGGCAATCCCTGCGAAAAAAAATGTAAATAAAACGTCTAGGTTACGTATGTAACCGCCGTTCCCTGATGGAGGGAACGAGACGTTGTGTCAGAGAAGCGACACTAGGGGTCTCTCTTGAGCGCCGATATCCACCTCTGATCTATGAAAAAAGGCCAATGAGAGTTGGCAACCAGTATTTGCATGTCCCGCCCCTGGACATACGGGTATTTAAGCGGCGCAAATACGGGAGTTCATTCAGGATTTTTCTGAGGAGCCGGAAATGGTCCGGCCACAACAGGGGCTCGGCTCAGCGACGTGGCAGGGGAGACACAACGTCTCGTTCCTCCATCGGGAACGGAGGTTACATACGTAACCTAGACGTTCCCCTTCTGTCGCTCTCTCCACGTTGTGTCAGAGAAGCGACACTAGGGGTCCACTTAAAAAGAGCCATGCGCTGAGCCGTGTACGTGATCTGCTGATACAGGAGCGAGCCATTCCTACGTGCAGAACGACCAACTGTATCAGGCTGCACGTACCCTTCCCCAATGCCCCATTTAAGCCATCAGGATTCCTTATTATTACCCTAGAGGGGGGAACAAGGTGACGGCCGCCAACATGGGAACGGGCCAGCCTGGCTGGGCCTCTTTTCTCTCTATGTTTCTCGCATAGAGCAACTACGGCCGGGGCCCTTACACGCATTAAAGGAAGGGGGTCTTAGCCCTTAGTAGGGCGGAGAAGACCCTGCGGAGGCCACACCTCGGGAGGGGAGGCAAATTTTGAGTGGCAAATACATCGCATGGCCTATACTTAGGTCTTATGCGGAACAGTAGTGCGGTGGTAGATCCAGCCTCGCAGAGGGGGGAAGCATACAGCACGGCACCCGAGGCAGCTGTAACTGCCTAAGAGTCAACTCTCGTGAGGGGACAGAACCGTGGTTTTACACACAGGGGGAGTCCGAACAGGAGGCCTTACCTGTGGGGCACCTATACCAGTACAGGGTAGTTAGTGGTACCCGCAGTGGTTTGGGTCGGCGAGTTCCTCCGCAGAACTGCGACCCACGAGGGCTAGGGAGGAGTCAACCAGTGTCCCAAACCTGGGATCTCCTGGGAAAGAAGGCACACTGTTTCCCCTGGTTAGGGGGAAGGGCGCTGGGTGGAAGCGATTCACCCGGTCAGATCGTGGACGTGCCACCGAGTTCTACGGGCTCGGTACCTGAGAGAACACGGGACGATACTGACTCAACTCGGAGATTGTAGAATCTCGCAAAAGTGTTAGGTGTTGCCCAGCCCGCTGCTTTACAAATGTCTGCTAGGGCAGTGCCCCTAGCCAGTGCCCACGAGGACGCAACACTCCTGGTGGAGTGGGCTCGGACCCGCAAAGGGGGGGCACGGCCTGGGTGTGATAAGCCAGGGAAATGGCGTCGACAACCCAGTGGGCGAGTCTCGGCTTGGAGACAGCATTTCCTTTCTGCTGTCCCCCAAAGCAGACAAAGAGCTGCTCAGAGCGTCTGGTGCTCTGTGTGCGGTCCAGGTAAATAAGTAAGGCACGTACTGGACACAGCAGTGAAAGGGCTGGGTCTGCCTCCTCCCGGGGCAGCGCTTGCAGGTTCACCACCTGATCCCTGAAGGGTGTGGTAGGAACCTTGGGCACGTAGCCCGGTCGCGGTCTTAAGATCACGAAAGTGTCTGCCGGACCGAACTCCAGGCAAGTGTCGCTAACAGAGAACGCATGCAGGTCCCCGACCCTCTTGATGGAAGCGAGCGCGATCAGCAGGGCGGTCTTGAGAGAGAGGGCCCTGAGTCCAACTGAGTCAAGCGGTTCGAAGGGGGGTCTCCGGAGTCCCATAAGGACGACCGAGAGATCCCAGGAGGGAAACAGGTTAGGCCGGGAGGGAGTCATCCTCTGGGCACGTTTTAGGAACCCGACGATTAAGTCGTGCTTACCAAGAGACTTGCCGTCTACCGTGTCGTGGTGGGCCTTGATAGCGGCAACATACACCTTGAGGGTGGAGGGGGACAGCCTCCTCTCCAGCCTCTCCTGAAGAAACACGAGCACTGACCTAACTGCGCACTTCTGCGGGTCTTTGGCTCGGGAAGAACACCAGTCCGCGAACAGACGCCACTTCAGGGCGTAAAGATGCCTGGTCGAAGGGGCTCTGGCTTGGTTAACAGTGTCTATGACGGCCGAAGGTAGGCCGGCTAGATCCTCCGCGTCCCGTCCAGGGACCACACGTGGAGATTCCAGAGGTCTGGATGCGGATGCCAGAGCGTGCCCCGTCCCTGACAAAGAAGGTCCTTCCTCAGGGGAATTCGCCAGGGAGGGGCTGTCATGAGGAGCGTGAGATCCGAAAACCACGTCCGGTTGGGCCAGTAGGGGGCCACCAGAGTGACTTGCTCCTTGTCCTCCCTGACCTTGCATAGCACCTGTGCAAGAAGGCTCACTGGGGGAAAAGCGTACTTGCGCAGCCCCGTGGGCCAGCTGTGTGCCAGAGCATCTGTCCCAAGGGGAGACTCTGTGAGGGCATACCAGAGCGGACAGTGGGAGGTTTCCTGGGAGGCAAATAGGTCTACCTGGGCCTTGCCGAACCTGTCCCAAATCAGCTGGACCGATTGGGGTGGAGCCTCCACTCTCCGCCAGGCAAGGTGTGTCTTGACAGCGTGTCCGCTATCACATTGAGGTTGCCGGGGATGTGAGTGGCGCGCAGTGACTCCAGTCGCTGCTGATTCCAAAGGAGGAGACGACGGGCAAGCTGTGACATATGGAGGGAGCGTACTCCGCCTTGGCGGTTTATGTAGGCCACCACCATGGTGCTGTCTGTCCTGACTAGGACATGCTTGCGACGAATCAATGGAAGAAATTTCTTCAGGGCAAGAAAAACGGCCAGCAGCTCTAGGCAGTTGATGTGCCAGCGCAGCGGGCCTTGGTTCCACCGGCCTGCGGCTGCGCGCCCGTTGCACACGGCGCCCCAACCCAACTTGGAGGCGTCGGTTGTAACCAGAACGCGATGGGACACCTGCTGCAAGGGTACTCCTGCCCGTAGAAAGCAGAGGTCTGTCCAGGGTTTGAAGGTTTGGAGGCAGGCAGTGGTAACTTCCACGCCGTGCGTGCCGTGGTGCCGTGGCGCCATGCTCGTCTCGGGACTCGAGTCTGGAGCCAATGCTGAAGTGGTCTCATATGCATCAACCCCAGTGGCACGGCTGCCGCGGAGGATGCCATATGCCCCAGGAGCTGTTGGAAACGTTTCAGAGGGACCACGGTGCCTGGTTCGAAAGAAGCGAGGCATTCCAGCACTGACTGAGCACGCTCGTTGGAGAGACTGCTGTCATTGAGACTGAGTCTAACTCCAAACCGAGAAAAGAGATGCTCTGGACCGGGGTGAGCTTGCTCTTTTCCCAGTTGACCTGAAACCCTAAACGGCCGAGGTGCTCGAGCACCTGGTCTCTGTGTGCGCGTAGTAATTCCTGCGAGGAGGCCAGAATGAGCCAATCGTCGAGGTAATTGAGTATGCGTATGCCCGCTCCTTCGTAAAGACGCGAGGGGACAGAGACAGGCCGAAGGGGAGGACCTTGTACTGATACGCCTGGCCGTCGAACGCGAACCGTAGAAAGGGTCGATGTCGAGGGCGAATTGAGACGTGGAAGTACGCGTCCTTCAGGTCTACCGCTGTGAACCAATCTAGATGCCGGACACCAGACAGAATTTGTTTCTGGGTAAGCATTTTGAACGGGAGTTTGGACAAGGTCCGATTGAAAACTCGCAGGTCCAAGATCGGTCGTATGCCGCCGCCTTTCTTGGGTACAACGAAGTAAGGGCTGTAGAAACCCTTCTTCGTTTCGGTCGGAGGGACAGGCTCTATCGCGTCCTTGATTAGAAGGGAGGCGATTTCCTCGCGCAGGGAGTGGGCATGTTCGCCGTGCACTGCGGAGGAACGAACGCCCACGAAGGGGGCGGAGACCTGGCAAACTGAATTGCGTAACCGAGTCGGATGGTCCAGTGCAGCCACCGTGACGAGCTGGGCAGTGAAAGCCATGCCTCTAAGCTCCGTGCTAGGGGCATCAAGGGGACGAGTATTTTGGATGTACCCGGCGGGGCTTCGCAGCGGTGCAGAACAGGTAACGCGGCGTCGGGAGGCGCTGTGGCGTCCCGAGGCTCTGGTGCTGAGAATAAACTCAAAGCACTTACCTTGTTCCGCGCACCCGGCAGTGGGCGGGTTCGTGACTGAGGAGGAGGTCTGATGCTGGCGTCCTCTGTACTCGTCTGAACCGGCCAGCCAGGGAACAGTCGTGGGGCTGAGGGCGGAAGCACCGCATCCTGGGCGCCGAGAATGTTGAGGCCTGAAAGCAAGGTGCCGTGAGAACGGCATTTGCGGGCCATGTGACCCATAGGTAAAGGAAATAGCTCTTTTATTGAGAATTTGGGTACCGCAGCCCCGTCAGGGGGTGCGGCAAATGAAAAAATAAAAGATTCTCCTCCCGGCCCTCCACCGGGGGACGGAGCGGTCTTACCATCTCCGGAGCTAACTTCTCGTCCTCTGGGTCCGCTGTCTCAGGGACGCCTGGGAGCCTTCCGGGTCCTCGACGGGGTCCGTGAGGCAGGGGGCGTACGCTTCCTGCGGTTTGCTCGACGCCGGGGCTGAGAGCTGGGCCCAGGTTGGGGCGGAGCAGAAGGTCTTCTGGCCGCGGGAGGACGCCCTCGGCGAGCAGGTGGGGCCTGGGCCGTGGCGGCAAGCTTGCAGCGTGGCATGATGTGCGAAATGGCCTCCGTCTGCTTCTTCACCAGGGAGAACTGCTGGGCAAAGTCCTCAACGGTGTCGCCGAAGAGGCCGAACTGGGAGACAGGGGCGTTGAGGAAGCGAGTCTTGTCGGCTTCACGCATCTCAACCAAGTCCAGCCATTGCTGACGTTCCTGGACCACCAGGGTGGCCATCGCCTGCCCGAGAACCTGCGCTGTGACCTTCGTCGCTCTCAGGGCGAGGTCGGTCGCTGAGCGCAGTTCCTGCAGCGTGTCGGGATCAGGGCCACCCCCGTGCATGTTGCGAAGTGCCTTGGCTTGGTGGACCTGCAGGAGAGCCATGGCATGCTGGGCGGAAGCGGCGCGTCCGGTTCTCGCAATGAGAACATGAACCATCCACAAACGCAGCCTCGGTGTGATCACTGCCCAGACACATGAGACAACGCCTGTGGCCGTCGGAAGCGGAGAGTACTCTACCGCATCCAGAAACAACACAGGGGCGGAAAGGCATCTTTAAAAAGACGCGTCCTTAAAAGGACGTTCAACACCGCTGTGTTTTTGCTCTTTTGAGGAAATTACTCTTTTAAATAAAATCACTCTTTTATGAATGAAAGACTCGTGAGAGATCTTTCTTATCTGCAACTGTCGATGCGCTCAGGGGCAGGAAGTGCACAGCCGTGCAAACAGGAGAAAGCCGCTGTTGTGCGCCGTAGAATCCAACAGCATGCCAACAGCTCGGTGTGTAATACGCAGCAGTCTGCAAACACGACCATCGGCTCCGAAGAAATTTTCTGAATGAACTCCCGTATTTGCGCCGCTTAAATACCCGTTATGTCCGGGGGCGGGACATGCAAATACTGGTTGCCAACTCTCATTGGCCTTTTTTCATAGATCAGAGGTGGATATCGGCGCTCAAGAGAGACCCCTAGTGTCGCTTCTCTGACACAACGTGGAGAGAGCGACAGAAGGGGAAATATATACAAAGGTCAAATCAATTTTTTTGGGCAGAGACAAAACATATAGAACTGATTCTGTCTCAAGTCTTTATATTATATGAATGTATAAACAATGGAATTTGAACTTTCACTTTCAGTATGTTTCTGAGGTTGTGATCGGGGCACCATACGCAGTCACTAAAGACTTACTGGACCATTTCAAGGTATACATTCTCATATTGATTTACATTCCTGATTCTTTTGGCAGAACTGTTGACAGATGATATTTGTCTGTCCAACATAGTGAGTAACTCACTTACTGTCTCCATGGTGCAGGTGGATCTGGTGTGCCATGGGAAAACAGAAGTGTTTCCAGACAGAGATGGATCAGACCCTTATGCCGTGAGTACATTTCACCTCCTCTTTAAGTGCAGCACAATACACTTTTCAGGACTCAACAATAAGGATTGTTCTGCTTCCGGTTGGGCTAGTAGTTCAGAGTTTTACTTTCTACAGTCCCAAACTCACACTATTGGTTGAGCTAATATTGCTGACAGAGGAATATTGGAACCGCCATTCAGTCACAGGCTACGTTCACTCAGTGTTTGGAAAACAGTATTTACTAACAGGCGTGACTCAAGTTTTACAGTAGGGGATCAAATATTATCTGTATGAATAAATAATCAATCCCTTATTCTATTTTTGTCATAGTCATGAATAACGCCTGTAACCATAGTGACATTTGACATTTCCTGAAGGGAATATTGGCTCAGCGGTTAAGGCTCTGGGTTACTGACCAGAAGGTCAGGGTTTCAAGCCCCAACAAGACACCACTGTTGGGCCCTTGAGCAAGGCCCTTGACCCTTCTGCTCCAGGGACGCCATATCATGGCTGACCCTGCACTCTGACCCCAGCTTAGCTGGGATATGTGAAAAAAATGATTTCACTGTATATATGCAAAAAACAATTATGTATAATGTGTGACAATAGATCAATTATATAAGAAGGCGACCTTCCTAACAGCGGAAACACCAAGACCAGCATTGACCAGCTTCATAAGTAAGACCATGCTAGTCATCCATCTTCAGCAGCTAGGTTTTGGCACCTGTTACTTTTTTCAGCGCTGTTCAGGATGCAACAATCACAGTCCTTTTTGAAATATTAAATACTTATGAAATATTTTTCAAAAATAATTTTCTGGAGATTAGATGGGCGGATTTCCATTTGTATCTTATGTCCAATCCTTGAAGTTAATTTATTTAAGCAAATTTACGTTTTATGTACGTCACATTATAAAACAAGTTTGAGGCATATCACATTTTTCCTCCATATCGTGCAGTCCATAGTGGTCATTTCTAAAACCACATTATTCCTCAGAATAATAGAAAAAAAATAGGAAATTAGACTTGTTATATATGGAAGTAAATGTCATTTTGGCTAGATTACCAGACTGATTTTACTTGCATTTTCTCAATACCTACATTTTGAATGTTATCCTCTCGCAATATGTTCCAACCAACTTTCAAACCAAACCTACACCCTTGCTTGCACAAACTGAATTGACAGCATAACTGCAGCACTTGCCTCCGGCCAACCTAATTGTTGAGACCTGCTTCTGTGTGATGGTTTGATCATGTTCATGTTTTCTACTCACAGGTGCCCAGGAGAATGGGGATATTGCAAACAGTGGACAGCGGAAACATTCTCACCACTGACGACATTGTACAGAGGATCATCAAAAACAGGTGTTGCAATTTACTCTGATTAATTGTGTTTGAATGTTTGATTGGGTGTCCTAGAAAGTAAATTGAAATGGACATACCTAGCATCATTGAGGGTGTTTACATGTACGTTCTGACACGATTATGCTTAATAAGCCGACAATGTGTGTGGGTATGTAAATGCAATAAATAGCATTCCTTTATCATTGTAAACAGTGCCGTAGACAATGTTGGGCCTTAGTAGGCCTAGACCCACCCAGATTAGACCAAGGCCCACCCAGAATATTAGAGAATATTCTTTGACTTTAAATATATATTTATGAAATTGTAAAAAAAAGAACAAATTCTGATTTCTGAAAGTGTGAAAGAACTGATTGAATGTGCCGCTTTTCTGTTAAAGACAATTTGGTAAAAAACAAATTGGCCACTAACTTAACCCATCCATTTTTATTGAGGCCCACCCAAAAGTATTTTCCTGGCTACGCTCTTGGTTGTAAAGTCATAAATGGTGTAAGAATAAACCGATCGACACAGGTAGATTTTTGCCCATTACGCCAATTTTGCGTGGCCGGTAAATACCTTAACCAATGCTCTTACCGGCTTATCCAATGTACATGTTGAGCCCACACCTCTTTATGATTTGATGTCAAACACGAGAATAACACAATAATTTCAAATGTCATGTAAACTTGGATTTCTTTCTTTGATTTTTTAAATATGCTGATTTTAGAGAGTAATCAGTGTATTGGTTTGCATGTAAACGTTCTCATTGTCTATGAAATCAATGAGCGCTTTTGCATGCACATTCTTAATAAACTTATGGCATAAAATTATACAAGAATTATGCTCAATAAACCGATGACATGTGTGGTCATGTAAACATATTAAATGCCTTTAATTTTTTGGTGCAAGGTCAAAAAAGGCTTACTAAAAAAAGATTTTTGCCCATTACCCCAATTCTGTGTTGCATGTAAACACCTTAACCGATGTTTTTATAGGCTTATCCAGTGTACGAAGTTCACGGCACCTCATCAAGGTTTGATGTTTAAAGCAAAGAATAACCATTAGACCATAGATTATTTCAAAGCTCATGTAAACACCGTTTTCTTGCTTTGTCTGATTTTTTAAACGAGCTGATGAAGGGAGCTATCTGTGTATTTCTTTGTAAATGACCGCAATGTAATTCTAACATTTTTCCTTCCTGTGTCTGCCAGGTTGCTCTTTGAGGCGAGGAATCTGAAAAAAGAGGCTAAAGAGATGGCTGTGATCCAGGCCATGAAGAGACGAGAAGAGGAGAAGGCAAAAGAGAGAGCATAGACTGTGCTGTAGAAAAGAATACATAATCGGAGACTGATAAAACCCAATAGATGTCCACATACTGGATTCACATACTGTTTGTCAGAATCACCAGCAATCAGGAGATCTTTTATAGCTGTTGAAAATTAATTAGCCTGTGTTTTGGGAGATTTGTGTCCAATTAAATGGCATCTGATTTCAGAAACCTCTTCAATTCTCCACAGCCCCCATCTAACGGAAAAGAAGAAGAGTGGAGAAGTGCTTCTCAATGGTACTTCCATGGACTCTTGATACAACTTGTACCTCTACATCAGTACCATCTCAAAGTAGAGGACCATTCCCATCAGATCTGTCCACTGCAGGTTTTAAAGGGGGGGGTTGTTTGTGCTAGACTGTGCTAGTGTACAGGATGTTGTTACATACTGTGATGACATAGGTGATCAACTATATCTTTACCTCCACATGTTAATCACTCCTGAGAAACCAACACTCCTCAAGATCTCAATCAACTGGAAGAGTGTTACAGTCTTCTTCCCCCATACGGTATATTCATTATAATTAGTGGTGTTTGCTAAGGCAAGCATTACTATATTTACTGTTCATACTTTGGGTTAGTGATTTGAACAAAACCCCTAACCACTGTAGTATGAAAGGAATATTCTGGGTTCAATACAAGTTCAGCTCAATCCACAGAGTATGTGGCATAATGTAAAAAAAGAAAAAGAAGAAAAAGAGCAAAAATCTGGGTTCCTGGAAAATGCAATGCATAAATCATCCTGCAACATTTGTGATAAAGAAATGAAGGATACCTTGAATTGTTGGTGAGAGGTTGGCTATTTTTTTAAGCAATCAAATTTATGATTTCTATATACCTGACAAACAATAAAATAGGCAAAAACCCAATAGACAATGCTTTGGCAAACATTGACAGCGAACAACCGTAGCATCAAGCCAGGCAGTTTTGGATGTCAAATTATAAAAATATAATGTTAATATTAATCAGTTATAATCTGCTACTTATAATATCAAATATTTTTCTCAATTTAAAGCACTCCATCAAAGTGAACTTTGTTCTTTAAGAAAGGATATTGTGTACAATGTAACTGGTCACACTTATGAAGGAACGTGTTTCAGGATGGCTCTTTTGTTAGATAGATTTGATTTCCCTCTGTCACTTTCCTATGATTAACTTGAGATCTTTAATGTCTTTATTGTTTTAAATGGATTGAAAGGAATAATGCTAGCCCTCAGAGGTAAAGTGCTGATGCAGTTTTAGTTGTTCATTGTTTTATATTGTATTTAGACTGAAGAAACTGAAGTGTTATTAATCTGAGGCACGTTATTCACATGGATTTCCCTAATGGTCATACCAGTATACTGTCTGCACATAAGGTAGGCTTCTGTGTTTACTTACCATATGTTGTGTGTGTAAGCCATCCTTGGAACATGTTTTTAAATGTCTAAATATTTCTTGAGACATTATGATCACATTTTAGATGTCCTAAAACAGAAAGATGGTAATTATTTCCTCTGAATATGCAGTGTATGCTACCAATTATAGCCACAAGAGGTCCGTCTCTTGACAATGAAAATCTGATGTTGGAATTTTCCAATATTTATTAACCAATGATGTTAGCTACAGTGGACTGAAAGCAACCAACTAACTCTGTTTAGATGTGGTTGGCTGTCATAGATCAATTCTTGGCAATCATATCAAATGCGTTATAATGAATTACTGGGTAATATTTGAAAGAAGAATTTTAATTGAACTAATACAATTGTCAGTGTAAAATCTCTAATGTTTTCAGGGATTACAGTGTTGTTAGTGAACTTTGAGCTAATCTTTATGAAATTGTATTGCGTTTATTTTAACGTTTCATTTTTTTTTATTTTATTGATAACGAATATCCTTGTTTAGGGACTACATTCACTTTTTGTAAGATAACAGAACTGAAAGTTTTTTTCTGAAATATTCTTCATTATGTGAAACACTATAACATGATGCTGGCTGGTTATGGATTATTATTAAAATGAAAAGTTTTGGTAATTCTCCATGTAGGCTACTGTTATTATCAGAAAGATAAGTGTGCTTTCAAGGGCACACTTGTCTTTAAATGTATATTTTGTGTATGTCCTTGTAAATTAAATACTGTAAATTACAAATCACTTTCATAATTGTGCAAATATAATCCGCAATAGCTACATCACATTTTGTGTCATTTCATTTTCTTAAATTCATGTTTTATAGTAACCATTTAAAAGTGCAGGTTAATTGAAGATTTTTTTGTACAACATATCATTGTCTATTTTATTTCTAAAAGGATTGCAGTCATGTCTGAACCTACACACACACACACATAGATCTAAACATTAATATATATATATATATATATATATATATATATATATATATATATATATTTGAGATCAAATGTGTCTTAAATATTTAAGTACCTATATGAATATTGGACTTTTTACATCTGACAAATGTCAAATAGTAAGCAAATTCCATTCTTGTTTATTTTTCAAGCAGTGCACTTTGCACACCAGTTTATTATAAGGTCTTGGCAGCGCTAATTACAGAGCACATTTAATTAAAAAAGTCATGAGCCTAATTAAACCCCGATGTCACGCCTCGGCTTTTAGGACACGTGTGATGAAATAATTCAAATATCAAGCGTGTGCGTCTTAAAAAAAGATTTAACTTGTTTTATAGTTTTAGACATGTTTAGGTGTTTGGACCTTGCAACATCCCTGCATGTAAGTATATACTTAAAACAGAAATGCTGACAGTTGTGGTTCAAATGTTGTCCATACGCTGACAGTTAATGTTTGCTGCGGTGAAGGCATGTCTCTCGGCTGTGCAGAAGCGTGTGAATCCGCACGACGAACAGAAACGAGCCTCCAATCAGAATGCTCGAATAGAGCGCGAGCCGCACGCGCAAAAAATACTCCTACTAGGTAATTATTATTCATCATTAACACACATTTTTTTTTTCCCCAGATTTTTTTTTCTGTAGTGAACTAATTTACTGGGTTATTTAAAACTTTCCTTCCCAGCTCCACAGTTCTACAACTTTAAAACAGTTAGTCTTGAAAACTAGTGTACTGTATATCCTACCTCACGACCTTGCACAACATATGTCGACCATTGTAACAAATGTGTATTTTTGCTACGTCTTTTAAAGCCGGTGTTTGACTGTTATCAGAGATTTCTCCTAGCAACCCAAATAATTGTTAAATAATGTTGTGATAATTGTGATACCCTACCACAAGACCATAATGGTTTAGGCTGGTTTGGTGTTGGTCTAGCTGGTGTACTAGCATTGTTTTCACCAGCAAAATCTAGCTGCTGAAGACGGATGACTAGCATGATCTTTCTTATGAAGCTGGTCTTGGTGTTCCGCTGTTAGGAAGGTTGCCTTCTTATATAATTGATCTTTTTAGCAACCCAACTCCGAAACTATTTTGCAACACTAGCATTTGTTCTACAGGTGTAGGATTATCAAAAGAGTGTATAATTTACCAAGGGCGTAGATTTGTCTTGAACACTGGGTGGGATCAGTATCTTGAACATTGATCATTGTGTAACTAATTGGGGTGGTGTGATTAGGCTACATGCTACTCTGCTAATGTTTGTTTAACGTTTATGAACGTTTATTACTTACTTTGTACATCTTCCTGGGTGCCAACATGATTGTGACATCAATTGTGGCAGAATTGGACTTACCAAATCTGAATTACGACTTCAAGTGGCGTGCCATAGCAATTTTCCCAGTAGGAAGTTGGAAAATACGATTTTCCAAGTTGATTGGAACAGTGAAAACTTATGTCGACCCACAGTAGCAAACATGTAGGCCTATTTTTGCTATGTCTTTTAAAGCTTCCAACTAGCATAACTAACATGAAAATGTTATGCTCCTTTTCAGTACATTTAAGAGAATGAGTGAGGGATACAGTTCAAATATGAAATTCTAGTTTTGTATCTCTTAAATGTTTTTTTTTTTTTAGGGTAAGATGGTGTAAGACGCCCTCCTTAAGAACATGTTTATTTACTTATAAATTGTAACAGATATAGAAACTTTTAGCATGTACAGTATGATGGTGCATCATCCTACATATTATCAAGGGAATTAAATGGAAACATGTGCTAATTTTGTTGTCATGGCACAGAATTTAAAATTATGAAAAGGGGCCATCTTGTTGTGGCTTATTTCCATTTTGTTTTTCTTATTTTTTTTAAAAATAATTTACGTTGTGTTTTCTGCTTCTATCTTTGTGTTCTGCACCCCTGGGCCTCCATACAGGAGAGATTCTAATGTCAGTTTTGAACATTTGTATGGGTCTCGTGATTTCAAACCTTTCTGGTGAATTGAAGACTTAAACATTTTGTTCACATATTATGGTTGTACTGCACTTCAAGCAAGTCAAGTCATCGTTTAAGCAATAAATACGCAATTTTTCATCTCGTCATGACCAGATAAAAACGTAAATCTGGTTACTTCACATGGTACCTGTTTAAGAATGTTTGCTAGGGATGTGACCTAACAATAACCTAAAATGACAACTTTAGGTTAAAAAAAAAACAAACAAAAAATAAACACTGAAGAATTACTGAAGAATGAATGCACCTTAACAACATTACAAGCTTCACAGTTCTGCTTTTAAATCCTGTACTTCAAAGGTATGTGTATTTTGTACTACTGTGACCGTGTTTTGCATACTGAGAGACAAGTCAAAATTATTTTGTATGGTAATCTATACCATGCCTCAAATTCTATCCATTTACACTATATACATATAATGAATTTGTAAATGCTGGTATTTCAAAGCAATGCTTTTTTATAACTTTTCATCAGTTGGAGACTTGTTCTCAAATTCAAAGTCAAATATCCTGAAATGCACGAGTGTTTTCTTCCAAACCTGCAGGTACTCCAGAGAGCGGCAAAAGCACATTAGTGAAACAAATGAAGATCATCTACAGTCATGGCTTTACCAAACAAGAACTCCTCAGCTTCAAGGTGCAGTCAGCTTTTATGTGATAGACAGCTGTTTGCCTTGCATATACGGTAGCGTACAGGCCATTCAGAATCGTGCCGGAAGGTTTGTATTGTTGCATCCTTGTGATTTATATGCTGCCATCAGAGTCTTGTGGTGATAAATGTTTTCTCTAGAGTCTGCTCTCTTGTGCAAAATTTCCTTTCAGGGAATCCCTGAATTCTTGGCATCCCTGCTGAGTCTAATGCAGCCATCAGCCAAAGGAGTAGTGCACAAAGCATTATTCCTATATTTTGAAGTTGCATCAGACTCCAAGCAGCACAGAATTGCTTCAAGATTCAATTGGTTTAATGGTTTCTTTGGTTTCTTCCAATTGCACAGCCTGCGGTGTTGGATAACCTATTGTCATCTATGAAGTATGTTCTGCATGGCATGGGTATGCTGCGTATCAATCTGTCCAACAGGAAAAACAAGGTGAGGCGTGTGGATTTTTCTCTTCATACTGACACCGTATGATCCAGACACGAGCTCTGTTATACCCAAATACAATTCCTGATTCACCTGGGAAAAAACAAAACAACGTAGTTTCACTCAAACCTGGCTGAGATCAGCAACCCTGCATTGTTGAACCATATGAATTCAAGGTTTAATGGTGTAACTGTCACATAAAAATGAAATGTGAACTTATTTACACACGCTCCTGTTGTTCCAAACCCTGTGCTGTTATTGTAGACATAGGATATTTCAGACCTTTTTGTATTTGAAATGGAAGTAATATTAATTACATGTTGTGTGAGTACGGTTTATAATAGGGATGTGCATGAATGGTCGACATTCAGTTAACTGCTCTGTGCCATTATTCGAATATTAAAATCACTATTCTGTTATTCTACATGTGTAATAGAGGTCCTCAACTCTACGAGTTCTGACAAACTGATGCTTTTGGGTCAGTTTTTCAAGTATAGGGCGAGCAAGGGGCTGTTCAAACATGCTTTTCTGTGCGTCCAACACTCGCAGTGAAACCGTCAGGATTCGTACATCTTTTCTAAATTTGGCTAATTCGTTTGATATTGTCCGACTGCATTCGTTTGAATTCCAACGACTTTCACTACAGCCAATGACAATGCTAGGCATCTTTTCCATCTAATATGCAACAATTACTTCTGTCACACACAACAGCTTCCTATCATGCTTCCATTCCTAGTACACACTCTACTGATTGGTTAAGTTTGGGTAAGGGCATAATATTAAGCATGTCAGTAACACCTGGTGCGCCAAACTCTCGCAAATTCCGCAATACACAACCTGGAATTTGAACGTGATTAAGTCGTAGGTGTTTATGCAAACAAAATTGTGCGTGAGCATAGGAAGCAGCCAACTCGTAAACTATGCACAAATTTTCATTGAGATCGGGTTTTCTGTCTGTGCTGTTTTACTATGTACTGTTAACACACGTGGGACAGAATTGACTGTTGCACTGAATCTTGAGCAAGATTACCACATTTTTAGACCCCAAGAAAAATTACTTTACAGATAAACGCATCTGGTAACGCCTGCGTTTCATTCATTGTGCTGCATTCTGAAGAAGAGTATTTTGTGACAGTTACACCATTAAACATGATTCCAGGTTGTTTTTCCACTAAGGAAAGTTTCAGCGCTTTATAAACGGGAAGACTGTGTTTTTCCTTTTGCCCTGGTGTGCATATTAACATACAATAATTTGACAAGTTCAATGTAATTTTGTTTTTAAAAATTTTAAAAATCAAAGCACTCAGAGCATGATAACATTTGCATTCTCTGCATCACGGAGATGTCCGCCTTTCCGGACTGAGCGCATATACTACATGGCATTCAGTGACAATATGATTTTTGTTTGATGTGAGATTTTACATTTGTGAGATTTTACATTTGAAGATCTATGTACTCTGTTATGATAGCTCACTGTGCACTTTATTTGCTGCTGTTTTGAGAAGTGTTTGAGGAAATTCTATTTGCAATAATTTTATTTATTTTATTCTCCCAACGAAAGACAGATTAATCGTCCACAAAACCCCGCGGGTAACCGATTGTTTAAAAACCGTAACCATGCACATCCCTCGTTTATAGAATACTTCCACACTGGTGACTGTGAGATTTCAGCTAAATGTACCTACATGCTTTCCGGCCAAAACTGACATGATCAATGTAGATGATATAGGGAGTCCAGCAAGTCAACAATGCTTGTCATATTGTACTTTAACACATTACCATGGATTATGCTGTAAATGTAATGTTAATCTATAGATAAAATTCCCGTTGAGCACTTAATCTGCACAAGGAAGGAACTGGAATATGAGCGTTTTTAAATTATTTTGTTATTATTCTGTGTTGCTGAAAGGACGTGACACCAGATGACCGTATAGATGGTCTTTTCTCTTTCTGCTGTCAGCACGATACTGAACGAATTTGTACTGAAAATTATTATTTGAGGAGCGATAAGCTTAAAGGAATAATCCCAGTTCAATACAAGTTAAGCTCAATCGACTGTATAATATTGATTACCACAAAACAAAATTTAGACTCGTCCCTCTTTAAAAAAAAACCTTTATAAAAGGTTGTAATAAGGCACTTACAATGGCAGTGAATGTGGCTAATTTTTTTAGGATTTAAAGACCGAAATGTGAAGTTTATAATTTTATAAATGTGCTTGCATTAATTCTTCTGTTAAATCTCATGAATTATTTGAGCTGTAAAGTTTAAATTGTAATTTTTTACAGTTGTTTTGGGGTTTGTTGACATTACATCATTTTGTAAAGTTGTACAAAATAATTTTTACAGAAAATGTTAGTAAGTGATTTTGTCACGAATAATTTACACATATTCTTTGTCTTGTGTCTATATACCTTTGAGACAGTGAGTATATTAATGTTCTAAAATTGACCCCATTAACTTCTATTGTAAGTGGAACACACATTTTTCCTTTTTTAAAGAAAAGGGGCAAGTCTCAATTTCCCTCTGGGGATGAATTAATTCATATCGTAAAATAAATTTTTGGGATAATCAATATTATGCCACATGCTAGCAATTGAGCTTATATTGTATTGAACCCGCAATATTCCTTTTAATCGATCAAATTATTAATGACTAATAATTTATTATTAATAAACATTCCTAGTTCACAAGACATATTTTTTTTTTTTCATGTCTTAAGAATGTCAAGCTCATTAAAGCACTAATAAAATTAGTGTAGTAATAAACGCAGTCAGTATCAGTAGTGCACTTTTTATTCTTCTGAAGTCATACGACGGCTTTGTGCGAGTAACCGACCGAAATGGAAATCGTTATTCGCAGAGGGCATTTTTACACCTAGCTAATTTTAAACATTTGTTTCGGGACCTGGTCAGTTTTCTCCCACTCGGATCTGCACAAAAAAAAAATCGTTCTGATTTCAAAAGAATTCAATGTAGAAGAACACAGTAGAGAAGAATATGCAGGGGTTTGGCTTATTTGAAGCCAAAAAATTTAATTTGTGTGTTTTGTGATCGGCATACCTGTTTGGAACAACATGAAATTGATCAAATAATAACAATTTTCATTTTTGGTCGAGCTATTCATTGGTTCAGAAATTTGCAGATGCTTCTGTTTTGCAACGATTCAGTCTTTTAATGTTTACATTTTGTTTGCTTTCTTTAAATGTTCATTAGGCCCATGCACGTGCCATTCTGTCGTGTGAGTGTTGTGTAGGAGAGGATCTGGAGCTGCTGCCGTTCGTGGCTCATGCCATCTGTAGTTTGTGGGGAGATGTGGGCATCAGGGTGGCAGCAGCCAGAGGGCACGACTTCTGCCTCAATGATTCTGCACTCTAGTGAGTAACCTTTTATTCAGACTCCCTCAGTCATGTGTGGATGTACTGTATTATTGGGCTGTGGTTTCTCTAGAACAACACCACTTCCAGGAAATTACTACATGACATTGACGTGATGCCGTCATTTCCACCTCTTTAAAAAAATAATTTTCTTGCCCAACAGAGGTGGTGTGGATAAAGTGGGCAAAATGACAGCGTCACCATGTGGTGTGTGTGTGTGCATGTGAGTCTTTTGAGCAGAAGGACTTCATGAGTGACATGCACAATCAGATATATCTGCTTTTATCACATGCAAGTTGACAAATGGCAGTCATGGATACTTTTCTACATTTCTGGGGTCGGAATGCCAAGTAAACCTCTAGTGGTGAAAAAAAATTAACATGTGCTTTTTGGAACATTTTTATTGATTCCAAAGAAGACACAAAAAAACTAAACATAAATACATGGAATTAACATTTAATCCCCACCGCAACCCCCCAAAAGTGTGTGTGTGTGTGTGTGTGTGTGTCCACTCCCAAGCAGAGATGCTGTCAGCTTTCTCAATAGCATACAAGCGGAGGTATTTCTCCCTATTTAGCGGTAGCCATTGCGCAAGAGTCTATCACTATAGAAACTGCAATGGCCTCCACCATTTTAAACCACACCATTGTGTAATGAATCAGTCTGTTGTGTCTCTCAGCTGTGATGAGCCGTAATGTTGAAGTTGTTCGTTAAAAGGTATTTTCTAGCTTTAGTAGTAATGCAAGCAATCTCAAAGAGCTGTTTTATGTCAAATCTAACTGATGCAGATTCACATCACCTCACTGGCTCATATTACACACAAAAAGTGTGCGTGTATGTGACACATCCACAGCTAAACCTCACTCTCCGCTACCTCTCCCCAAGAACCCTCCAAGAATTACATCCACTTGCCCCACTTCCCAACAAACAAATCTAATGACCCAATCTACAAAATATCATCATCATCATAATCTCATATGCTACCACCCTCCCCATCTCTGCACTCCACTCCTGAAATGGGGGCGCTCCGGTTGACTTCCATCCCCTCAAATCAGTCTGTCTGGAAAACATCACACTTGTTCCCCATATCAATGACATGCCCAAAACAGAGTCTGGGGCAAAACCGAATCAGTGCCCAACACTTCACACACAACACTCTGAACCTTCATCCAAAACCCCTGGATCTCAACACACCACCAAAAAAACATGGGCCGTATCTCCATCCTCAGATTGGCATCACCAGCAGATGGGTGTGTCTTTGAGACTGAGCCTATACAAAAATTAAGGATAAGGACATTTGACCCAAAATAAGGTTTTCTGGATGTATTTCTATTGTGCAGTTAAAACCTGTCTAATAACTTTAATTCCAATAAGTTGTCAATTTAGAGCACTCTTGTAGAATTTATCTGTAATGTGCCTTTTTTTTTTCTCCATAATTTCTCCAACAAACTGTTTTTACCAGCTATTTTATTTACTTTGAATAATGGAAAACAAATCAAATTTGTATCTTCCAAGCATATTCCCTCCAAACACTGGATGGAGTAGTATGGCATGTATTATATGATATTTCTTCAGTCTTGCTGACTAATTTTTATTTTTAATTCATCCTCCCACCTACATATAATTGTATTCGGATCTCTTTCAAGTGCACTCTTTAAAATTCATAACATTTTATTGGAATAGTTGTATTGTATCAATTATATAGTTTATGAATGGATGCATTTCCATATTTTTATTTCTGTTAATAAATATAATCTTACCTGTGAATTTAAATAATTGTGAATTTTGAAGCTCCTATTTGTTGCCGTGTTTGAAAAGGTATCAATTCCTTAATCAGTGAACAGTTGGTGATATATTTTCAGACCTCCTATCTGCCCAAAACTTCAATGTATTTTCTAATCTATTTGGCATGAAATCAGAATCTTTAGTAACTTGTAAATTAACTTTATCATTCTAAGTTTAACTTTTTTTTTTTTTTTTTTTTCCTCTCTCGAACCAAATTTTAAAACTACCATTTAATACAAATATTACAGTTGAAGTTAGAAGTTTACAATTGTTCAGCTGTAATTGCTTATTTTCATTATTGGGAGGGTACCTCCACCCCATCCGCTTCGGAATCTACGCCCCCGCATTTACAAGAGAGAAAATGATTAAAAACTGACTGCTTAGCAGCTCTTCACCGTTAAATTGATGAAAACGTTGCACTTGCATTGCGTCGCCGAAGTCCCTTGCATGCTGCGATTCAACACACTTAAAAATAAGTGTAGGTAGTCATTAAAACAAATTTTTTAATCACTCCACAGGTTTCATATTTGCAAACTATGGTTTTGGCAAATAATTTAGGACATCTACATTTGTGCATGTAATTTTTCCAACAATTATTTACAGACTGATTTTCACTTTTAATTGACTATCACAATTCCAGTCTGAAGTCTTGGGTCAGAAGTTTACATACACCAAGTTAACTGTGTCTTTAAGCAACTTAAAAATTCCAGAGAATGATGTTAAGCCTTTAGACAATTAGCTTGTGATAGGAGGTGTACTGAACTGAGTTGTACCTGTGGATGTATTTTAAGGCCTACCTTCAAACTCAGTGCCTCTTTGCTTGACATCATGAGAAAATCTAAAGAAATCAGCCAAGACCTCAGGGGAAAAAAAAAAAAACACATGTCTGGTTCACACTTGGGGGAGCAATTTCCAAATGACTGAAGGCACCATGTTCATCTGTACAAACAATAGTACACAAATATAAACGCCATGGGACCACGCAGCTGTCATACTGCTCAGGAAGGAGATGCATTTTGTCTCCTAGAGATGAACGTAGTTTGGTGTGAAAAGTGCAACTCTATCCCAGAACAACATCAATGGACTTTTTGAAGATGCTGGAGGAAACTGGTAGATAAGTATCTATACCTACAGTAAAACAAGTCCTTTATCGACATAACCTGAAAGGCTCCTCCAGCCATGAAGAAGCCCATGATCCAAAACTGCCATAAAAATAGCCAAACTACAGTTTGCAAGTGCACATGGGGACAAAGATCTTACTTTCTGGTGAAATTTCCTCTGGTCTGATGAAACAAAAATGGAAGTTTTGCCATAATGACCATTGTTATGTTTGGAGGAAAAAGGGTGAGACTTGCAAGCTGAAGAACACCATCCCAACAGTGAAGCAGGAGGGACCGTTGCACTTCACAAAGTAGTTGGCATCATGAGGAAGGAAATTTATGTAGATATAATGATGCAACATCTCAAGACATCAGCCAGGAAGTGAAAGGCATTGGCGTTGCCATCACAAAGTCCTGACCTCAATCTGAAAAAAAAGCATGTGTGAGCAAGGAGGCCTACAAACCTGACTCGGTTACACCAGTTCTGTCTGGAGGAATGGGCCAAAATTCCAGCAACTTATTGTGAGACTCTTATGGAAGGCTACCCAAATAGTTTAACCCAAGTTAAACAAATTAAAGGCAATGCTACCAAATACTAACAGTGTATTTAGGACTGGGCGATAAAACGATATCAATATTTATCGCGATAAACCTCCATGATATCGACGATAAGCTTAAGTAATTTTCGATATTTAGCCTTTGTTCTACATCTAGACATGAGTGTTGCTAAAACACTAGCAGTTTGGCTTTCTTATGTTTCCACTGGCGCGTAGTGAGCAAATGTGAGCGAGCGCTTTCAATTCCTTCCTATGGAAGCCGAGCATCTAGCTCATGAGGTGGATTGTAAAATTGACAGCAGCACGGGGCAAGCAGTTCCCTAGCGTTAGGAGTGGCTTTGTGCGGATTTCTTCAGTGGTCAGTGGAAACGCACCCTCAGACTGGATGCAGTTGCTATTGCCCCCGCTACGCGGGTCACCGCGTTCTGGATCCCAGATTGATTCCATCTTGACTGCAAGACATCATGACGATGGTTACGCCCTCTCATCGTCTCTAGTGAGCAGCGTGACGAAACAACAGTGCCGGTTACATCATAGCTGATCTTTCTGCGCTGCATTCTTGAATATTTTTCTCTAGCACTGAAACACGCTTCACTGATGCCCTGTCCCGGTCTGCACCCGCATCCTCTTTTCCCCACATGTTAGTAAACGTGAGGTGCGTGTTTCCAGAGCGCCTTTTAGACCATAAAGTCTTTTCTTTCAAAATTTAGTTTTATTAATCAGCATATTCCAAGCCATTAATAATAAACATAGATTTCTGTTCTAATTTTGTGAAATTATTCAGATTTCTTCATCTCTGACAAGGATAAAAGACAAAATTACTAGTTTGTAGCCTAGTCTTTCTCGCTTTAATGAAAGTAGAAAAATGGTCCATTCAGACCTTTTTACATTTTCAAAAGTTTCTCTGTGGAGATGCCACTGAAACCCATACAGTATCATTCCTCAGTCACAAGGGCTTCTATGCCCCTATACCTGGATATCTGTATGTAAAGAAATATGAAAATAATTATGTTAAATGGTGGTGTAGTGGGCTAAAGCACTGAACTGGTAAGCAGAAGGTTGTCGGTTCGATCCTCACATTCATCGCCATTGTGTCCTTGAGCAAGGTACTTAACTCCAGGATGCTCCGGGGGGGATTGTCCCTGTAATAAGTGCACTTATTACAACAATACAAATACATGTAAACTGTATCCAACTGCACTCAATTGATAAACTCTATCAAATATTGTAATATGTTCCTAGAAGATTCCTCAGACACCACTGCATTGGCTGTGTCTGGGCCCCAATGCAGTATTGTAATGATTATTTAGACTGTTTAGGATTTAGTTTTCGCTTTTGGAAATTCAAAATAATTTGATTTAAATATCGAATTATATGAAAGCATATCGTGATAATATTTTTTGCCATATCGCCCAGCCCATGTAAACTTCTGATCCACTGTGAATGTGATGAAAAATGAAATCTGAAACAAATAATTCCCTACTCTTTGACATTTCACATTCTTAAAATGATGTAGTGATCCTAACTGACCTAAGATGGGAATATTTTCTATGATTAAATGTCAGGAATTTTGAAAAACTTTAATTTATACAATTTGTGAATTCTAGTCCTCCTAGCCTTTTTGACAACTTAAGAATTTTAAGAATAATTTTAGGTTTCTTATTATCCCATGTATGTTTACAAAGTAGTTTATTTAATTGTCTAAAAACAATTTTGATATACTACTAACTGGTAGAGTTTGATAAAGGAAAATTAACTTGGGAGAATATTCTTTATAGTCCCTCATAGTTTTGTAATCAATAGCCTATATTTATTTGTAATTGTTTTTAATTATATATTTTATTTATTTATTAGTTTTCAATTCAAATAAATACAAAATATTTTAAATAATTGTTCACTTAGGCATTGATATACCAGACATTTTTTTTTAAATCACATTAAGAATTTGTTTGCAGCAGTCCTCTTGAGCTATAAATCATGTGTTTTAAGTCTTCATGATTTCATGCTCAACTCTTGAGCAGTGTAAATACATTTTAAAACAATGTTTTGTGCACAGTTTAAATGAATTTTAAATTCTTATTTTCATAATCATCAGCTTTCAGCAGAGAGATACATTACTGTGCAAATGTTTTAGGCACTTGTGACGATTAAGACAAATCGGGGCTCAAAGCTAATGATATTTTGTACTGGACTGGTTGGGCCAGTGCTTCAGATTTTTACTGGCCATGGCCAAATTTTCACTGGCCCCAACACCAAAATGACAAAGCTGTTTTTACCATCATGGCTTTAAAAAATGTGTCAGAAGATAAGCATTTTTTTACATATCTTGTGTTTTTAATGCAATGTCCCCCATGGGCCTGGGTAGCTCTGTGTCTAAAGATGCCGACTACCACCCCTAGAGTCGTGAGTTCGAATCAGGGCTGTGAGTGACTCCTGCTAGGTCTCCTAAGCAACCAAATTGGCCAGTTGCTAGGGGGGGGAGAGTTACATTTGGTAACCTCCTAGTGGTCACTATAATGTGGTTCACACTCTGTGGGGCGTGTGGTGAATTGTGCGTGGATACCGCAGAGAATAGCGTGAAGCCTCCAGACACACTTTTTTTTTTTTTTTTAAATGCAATGTCCACCAAAATTTAAACTCGTTTATAATTTGCAAGATGTGATTTATGCGCTTTTACAGATATAAATGCATCATATTAACCTCCGCTGTCCTGCCATTTACACATGTGCTTCTAAGCCAAGAGTTCTGTGGAGGAGATGATGGTTTTCGGTCACCCGTTTAGTCATTCAACTTTTGCCCATGTGTACATGTTTTCACAAGAAGGATCAAAGATTTAGTCAAAGTGATTATTGGCTGAGAGAACAGACTTGCTACTAAATCGGTTGTGATGTGTAATGTACAGTAGGTAGATATCAGGACTAATCTGTGAATTAATAATGTCTATATAACATGAAATCAGACAAGACCAACACTGACTTGTATACAAAGAACAAAAGTACCTGTATGGCCCAGAAATGACACATGTAACAGGTGTTTTATGAGAATGATATGAAGTAGACTGTTTCAAATATTCATCTTCACCCTGCAGCTGAACAGCTCTGATAATTATAGCCTAATAGCCATAGTGATCTTGCTTGATTTCATATCAAACGCCATTATCATGTCGAATTAATGTTCACGTTTTAAATATTGCCTAATTAAATGTATACTTATATTTTGGATATTGAGGTGCTTGTGATTTCCAGACACGTGTATAACTGGGGTTTAACAAAGTTTATTATATCTCATTCGTCGCTTCATCTCTAAAGGCGAATCAATGAGAGAAAATTAGTTTTTTACAGTGGGAATAAAACTAGCGCTCTGTCCCTTTATGAGAGCACAAGCATGTTAAACAGACTACGCTGCACGGAGAGAGATGATGATGAGACATTATGCATGGAGAGACATGGATTTTCAGTCCTATAGAAAGAAACTGTTGATTATTTGTGTTCCAATGTGGGGATTACTCATTTTCACCAACATGTAAAATGAAAAATGTGGGGCATTGTGAACAGGAAATATGCGGGGATACTTAATGTTGCAAAACACGTTAAATCCCAATGCGAAATTCATTAAGTTGGGTTTTTCCTGCTATTTTCTACACATTGGTAATATCTGATGATATGACACTTGGAAAAGAGTGAGGACATTGCTAGGAGAGTGCGCTCAGTGTCTGCATGATCTTGTGCATGCAAACGACTGTCTTGGCACGTCCAGTACATTATGCATTTGCACAACTTTGCGAGATAAATATACTTGCGCTCGCTCCTCGGTTAGAAGACTTTATTCGCTCCGTGTATTTTTTGTGCTCTCTCGCTTGTTTGCTCGCACTAATGTTATAAAGGCAGCGCTGGCCTGAATTTCTCTCACACTGGCCCCGTGCCATCGGGCAGTCCTTTTTGTCAAGCCCTGCAAATGCTTTTGTGAAACATCTTAAGTGCCTAAAACTTTTGCATAGTACTGTGAATCCTGCTGAGTCTCTCACGTGAAGTGAAGCATTTACATGTTTCCATTGATCATGCTATAAATATTGGGGGGTTGTAATTGCTTGTTGTGATTTATTAAATCAAACCCTGCTTCTGACAGTCTGACACTGTCTCCCTGCTTCACATCATTCTCCATTTTGTTCCCCCTTTTCCCCGTTTTGCATGTATTATGTCTTTTGGCATATTCATTGCAGTAAAAATTCTTCAATATTTTTGGGGTCATTCATTATGGTAGTCAGAATGATTGTGGATGATGTGAAGTGTGTTATATGATGTTTGTCCTTTGGTACAAATGATACAATAGTCATTCAGACCTCTCCGTTGCACTAGAAATGCACCAATTTGTGAGTGTGCAATTATCTCTCTCTCTCTCTCTCTCTCTCTCCGTGGTTCATCTCAGGGTTGTTCGTGGGTGTGGATTAGTTATTTATTCTGATAGGGTAAACAATCTTCCTGTATGAAATGTTGCTTGACTGACAATGTTGGAACTTTTCTCATTTTAAGTATAGAAGTATTTAGTAATTTATAAATATTCATTTAGTTTTTATCATCCAATAACAAATGATTTAATATTTCGTTATTTGCAAATGTAGAAGTAGTTTAAGTGTATAGTGAGACCTCTGCAGGATCATGGTTGGTGTAGTTTTTCACCTGGATTTTCACCATTTAAATGCGTTAATTAAATGCGAACTGATGGGTTCAACTGAAGCATATGCCACTGATTAACAACCTCAGAGCTCATGGTCAGATGGAGAAATCAGACTGTTGCACTCCCATTTTCAAGTGTTATGACTGTTGCGGGAGATATATATATTATTTTTTTTTTTATTGCCTTTTATATTCTAACAGTTTATTTATTGTTGAAGATAAATTAATAGGCAGTTTGTTCTGTCTGTCTGAGAAATGATATGTTTTGATCAGTAGTTTCCTCCTTGTACACCTAGTTTCTTTGAGAATATAAGCCGTATCATCGCCCCAAACTACATCCCGACTGAAACTGATGTGCTGAGAGTTCGAGTGAGGACCACTGGAGTCATCGAAACCCAGTTCAGAGTCAACGACTCTCTATACAGGTAACACCATGATGCTTGACACTGTTTTAGTGTACAAGAACTACTGTCATGCTTATGTTCTTCTGTTTTATGTGCCAACCATGTCCATATAAACTGCGTGCGTGCGTGCGTGCGTGCGCGCGCTGCGGACCCGAGACTCTGCCTTCACAGCAGGCGACAAGGCGGCCCGAAGAACAGCGAGAGCCAAAATGTCCCGGACCATCGGAGGCAAAGCGCTCACACGCCCAGAGAATCCAGTCACTTCCAGGACAGCAGCGCATGTTGCAGGGCATCCAGGCCATCACCAACTACAGAACAACAAAGATGCCTCCCAGATGCGCTGAATTATTTCTACGCTCTGTTTGAGGCGCAGAACGACATTGTGGTGAGGAAGATCACCCCTCCTCCCAACGACCGGGTGCTCTGTCTTACCACGGCAGATGTGAGAAGCTCTACATAGTCAACACACGGAAGGTTGCTGGACCAGACAACTTTCCTGGCAGAGTGCTCAGAGGATGTGCAGACCAGCTGGCAGATGTTCTTACCAACGTCTTCAACCTCTCTCTGAGCAGAGCCGTCGTTCCAATGTGCTTCAAGGCCACCACCATTGTCCCCATGCCAAAGAAGTCTTCAGAGTCCTGCCTCATTGACTACCGTCGCACTCGCACCAATCATCATGAAGTGCTTCAAGAGGCTCGTCATGAGGCACATTATGACCCAGCTGCCCCCCTCACTAGACTGCAGTTCACGTATCGTCCAAACCGTTCAACAGACAACGCCATTGCCACCACCCTCCATCTGGCTCTCACCCACCTAGATAAAAAGGACTCCTGTTCGAATGCTGTTCATGGACTTCAGCTCAGCATTCAACACAATAATTCCTCTGCACCTGATTGGAAAGCTAAATCTACTGGGCCTGGACACCTCCCTCTGCAACTGGATCCTGGACTTCCAGACTGGGAGACCTCAGTCAGTCGGGATCGGGTACCGCATCTCCACCACGCTGAGCACTGGGGCCCCCAGGGCTGTGTGCTGAGTCCACTGCTGTTCACTCTGCTGACTCACGACTGGGCAGCAATGCACAGCTCTAACCACATCCATTTCAAGTTTGCCGATGACGCGACCGTGGTGGGTCTCATCAGCAAGAACGACGAGTCCGCATACAGCGAGGAGGTGCAGCGGCTGACGAACTGGTGTAGAGCCAACAACCTGTCTCTGAATGTGGACAAAACAAAAGAGATGGTTGTTGAATTTAGGAGAGCTTAGAGTGACCACTCTCCGCTGAACATTGACGGCTCCTCTGTGGAGATCGTCAAGAGCACCAAATTCCTTGGTCTTACCCTGGCGGTGAACCTCATCTGGTCCCTCAACACCAGCTCTATTACCAAGAAAGCCCAGCAGCGTCTCTATTTTCTTCGAAGGCTGAGGAAAGCACATCTCCCACCCCCCATCCTCACTAGATTCTATAGAGGGACTATTGAGAGCATCCTGAGCAACTGCATCTCTGCCTGGTTTGGGACTTGCACCGTTTTGAACCCCAAAGACCTACAGAGGATGGTGAAGACAGCTGAGAAGATCATCGGGGTCTCTTCCCTCCATCAAAGACATTTACAAAAAAACACTGCATCCACAAAGCAACCAGTATTGTGGATGACCCCACAAACTCTTCTCCCTCCTGCCATCTGGCAAGCGGTACGACGCATTCGGGCCTTCACGGCCAGACTGTGTAACAGCTTCTTTCCCCAAGCCATCAGACTCCTTACCGGAGACTGGACTGACACACACACATGCACATGCACACACACGCACACCTGTACACCTTCCAACTTTTGCACATGTCCAGAGTTGCACTTTAATTCATTGTCACTTTACCTGGCTGCTACCTCAATAACTGCTATGTCCATGTTTACATTTTGGCATTTTTTTTGAAAGTGCCATCTTTTTGCACTATTCATTACAAATGTGTACTGGTCGGCACTGCACTGTCTCTTACTGTGTCTATTGTCCTGTTCCTTTTAGTAATTTATTGTACTGTCCCATACTTTTTTTTTTTTTTTTTTTTTTTTGGTACACGTTTGCACGTGCACTTCACACAGACTAAATAATATTTCTACATAGTCTCATATGATTTTTGTGTTTGTCCTATGTTTTATGTAGCACCATGGTCCTGGAGGAACGTTGTCTCGTTTCACTGTGTACTGTACTAACTGTATATGGTTGAACGACAATAAAAACAACTTGACTTGACTCCACCAATCAGGCCTGTATGGTAGAGTGGCCAGACAGAAGCCACTCCTCAGTAAAAGGCACATGATCGCCTTCCTGGAGTTTGCCAAAGGCACCTGAAGCACTCTCAGACCATGAGACTAAGCTTGAACTCTTTGGCCTGAATGGCAAGCTTCATGTCTGGAGGAAACCAGGCACCACTCATTACCTGGCCAATACCATCCCTACAGTGACGCATGGTGGTGGCAGCAGCATGCTGTGGGGATGTTTTTCAGTAGCAGGAACTGGTAGACTAGTCAGGATCGATGAATGGAGCAATGTACAGAGACATCCTTGATGAAAACCTGCTCGAGCGCTCTGGACCTGAGACAAAGTTTCATCTTCCAACAGGACAACGACCCCAAGATAACACAGCCAAGATAACAAAGGAGTGGCTATGGGACAACTCTGTAAATGTCCTTGAGTGGCCCAGCCAGAGCCCAGACTTGAACCCGATTGAACGTCTCTGGATAGATCTGAAAATGGCTGTGCACCGACGCTCCCCATCCAACCTGATGGGAGCTTGAGAGGTCCTTCAAAGAATAATGGGAGAAACTGGCCAAAAATAGGTGTGCCAAGCTTGTAGCATCATACACCAAACTTGAGGCTGTAGTTTGTGCCAAAGGTGCTTAAAGTATTGAGCAAAATCTGAATACTGATGTGTGTTTTTTAGTTTTTTTTTATACATTTGCAAAGATTTCAAAAACTTTTCACACTTGTCATTACTCTGTGAAATGTAATTTGGAGTCCAGGGAGAGTCGTTGGGGATTCGTCAATAGTGAAATGTTTTGTAATGTTCTCCCCTGACGCGATTCCTTGTGTAATTTGAAAACTCTACGACTTCCATGACAAGAGACAGTTGTGTAATATGAACGGTACCACGATCCAATGTGTTTGCACATTGTGTAGTGTGTAGGAGGCATAAGGAATAAACTGAACAAGTTTCACAGACATGTGACTAACAGAAATTGAATAATGTGTCCCTGAACAAAGGTGGGGTCAAAATCAGAAGTATCAGTCAGTATCTGGTGTGGCCACTTGCTGCATTAAGTACTGCAGTGCATCTCCTCATGGACCACACCAGTTCTTGCTGTGAGAGGTTACCCCACACTTCCAAGGCAATTGCAAGTTCCCAGACATTTCTGAGGGGAATGGCCCTGGCCCTAGCCCTCACCCTCCGATCCAACAGGTCCCCAACGTGCTCAATTGGATTGAGATCCGGGCTCTTTGCTGGCCATGGCAGAACACTGACATTCCTGTCTTGCAGGAAATCATGCACAGAACGAGCAGTATGGCTGGTGGCATTGTCGTGCTGGAAGGTCATATCAGGATGAGCCTGCAGGAAGGCTACCACATTAGGGAAGAGGATGCCTTCCCTGTAACACACAGCGTTGAGATTGCCTGCAATAACAAAAAGCTCAGTCCGATGATTCTGTGATGCTCCGCCCCAGACCATGATGGGACCTCCACCTCAAAATCGATCCCACTCCAGGGTACAGGCCTCGGTGTAACACTCATTCCGTCCATAAACGAGAGTCGCCTCTGGTGAGACAAAACCGCAACTCGTCAGTGAAGAGCACTTTTTGCCAGTCCTGTTTGGTCCAGCGAAGGTGGGTTTGTGCCCATAGGCGACATTTGTTGCCGGTGATGTCTGGCAAGGACCTGCCTTACAACAGGCCTACAAGCCATCAGTCCAGCCTCTCTCAGCCGATTGTGGACAGTCTGAGCACTGATGGAGGGATTGTGCGTTCCTGGTGTAACTCTGGTGCCATCCTGTACCTGTCACGCAGGTATGATATTCGGTTGTACCGATCCTGTGCAGGTGTTACACGTGGTCTGCCACTTCGAGGCCAATCAGCTGTCCTTCCAGTCTCCCTGTAGCGCTGTCTTGGGTGTCTCACAGTACGGACATTGCAATTTATTGCCCTGGCCACATCTGCAGTCCTCATGCCTTCATGCAGCATGCCTAAGGCACATTCACGCAGATGAGCAGGGACCACCCTGGGCATCATTAATTTTTTTATTTATTTATTTTTTTCACCCAGAGTCCGTAGAAAGGTCTCTTTAGTGTCCTAAGTGACCTTAATTCCCTATCGTCTGTAAGCTGTTAATGACTTAACGACCGTTCCGCAGGCTCATTAATTGTTTATGGTTCATTGAACAAACATGGAAAACATTGTTTAAAGGGGTCATATAATGGTACATGCACTTTTTCAAGTTGATTGTACTGAAATGTGTGTTGGCTGTGCCTGTACACAACCATCCTATTATGATAAAAATCCATCCAGTGTTTTTGTTTTAATCTCCTTATATATTTTCCCCTGCCTCAAATCGAGCCGTTCGACCGTGTGACGTCACACGGTCGGACGCCCCTCCCAGGATTGTTGATTGACAGCAGTGTTTCAACACAGACCCGCCCTCGCTCGTGAGCGAGCTGTCAATCATAGTCCGTCATCATTGTTGATACACTGGAGCAGAATGGCGCCTAAGCGATTGTGGTTTTCTGTTCTTCGGTGTAATAACGAACACAGCAGTCATTTTGATGTTCCTAAATCTGAACCGCTGAAGACGCAGTGGCTGAGTTTTGTTTATGATGGGAATATTCCCCACGAGCAACGTCAATGCGTTCATGTTTGCGCGAATCATTTTTCACCAGACTGCTTTATAAACGAGGGTCAGTATAAAGCTGGTTTTGCTAAGAAGCTGCTGCTGAAAAAAGATTTGGTACCAACTATTTATATTCCCTCTGCACCTCCAGAAGAAGTAAGTGTAACGTTTTATTAACCTTTATATTAGAGAACGGAGGGGCGGGGTGACCAAAGCTCATTATCATTTAAAGTCATATGCACTGAAACGGCGTGCTGAAAACAGAGCTGTTTTTGAGCAGGTAAAATTAGTGTTGTCTTAAAATACTAATGAGAATTTTTAATAAAAGTATATTACAAAGTTTTCATTTAGACCCTAAAGATTCATATTAACTTGTACAAAAACCCTTTACAATAAAGATCTGTAAAGTTATTTAGATTTTTTTTTTTAACAAAATTCTGTGTGTGTGTGTGTGTGTGTGTGTGTGTGTGTGTGTGTGTGTGTGTGTGTGTGTGTGTGTGTGTGTGTTGCGATGCAGTGGAAAGTTTTCTCTGCTTTTTTTAGATTGTGTAATTGGGCCATTTCTTACACATCTCCTGTGACCGCAGGCTCTGTGTACTATTACTTTCCAGCTTTGTCTTATTGTTTTTTTTGGTATTGACGTGTGCAATTCTCCCTTGCATGGTAAAGGCGTTTGTAGAGCTCAACAGTCAGGTTTTATTTTTCCAATTAAAATATATAACATTCAGTAACTCGTGTGTCCTACACATTGAGGTCGACGAGCACAGTTACTGTATACAGAGGCGTAGCACCAAACGTTGGGCCCCGGAAACGGAACTATTTTAGGGCCCCCTAATTAATTTGGGGTTTGTATACTGTTATATTTATGCTACTCACTACTATTTATTATTATTTTTATTTTTTTTTAAACCAACATTATTTGAATCTAGCAATAAATTAGTGAAAAAAAAAAAAAAACGCATATAAAATGTTTCATGTCATACATTAATAATTTACAAGTTCTTGTGTTGGCAAAGTCACCATAAGATCTCTGAAATGAGAGGGGTGCCAGGAAATGAGGTCTCCGGTTGTTTTAGCAATTCATAAATTGCTAACAGACATTTAGGGTCCAAAATAAATTATTAACCTAATTATAATATTTATAACTATCAAATTATTTATAAAAAAATGAATTCTTACAAGTCATGCAAATTAATTTGGCATTATTGTTATTTAAATGTATTTTTGTCAATGTGACAGTGTAATTATTTTGCTAATTGTTTTCTTGCAAATCAGTGACTAACAACACTGGTTATTAATTCTGTCAGGAAAGTGAAACTGAACCTCATAGAAAAAATATTGTAACATCTGTTGTGGGTTTTGCTTGGGGACTTGTTCACTTAATCAATGAAGTAGGTCTGTGCCGGTTTTGGGGACTGTTAAGGGGTGTTGTTAAATAACATTTGAACGTAATTGGGTAATCCGTTTAATGTTGATGTCGTTTTATGTTATGACAATGGTTTATTTTTAGTTATCATGGGTAAAATTTGTGTTCCCATGGGCTAGTTGTGATCCTGTTATGATTAATTTGTTGCATCTTCTGCTGAATAGAGTTAAAGCAGATTCTGTATTTATGCTTTTTAGGCTGCATTAACACTAATTGGGCACGGTTTTGTTTTTAAGAGGTGGAACAGTATCTGTACAACCACAAAACACAGTAGACTTGACATGTCCGCACACCAGACTTAACTGGCCTGAAGCCTCGGAACCCTTGACTGCAATGGAATGGGTATCTGTAGCATAATTTCTCGTCAAAGTTTGCCAGACCAAGTGAGCAGGAATCGCAAATGTAAACGCGTAGAGGGTGTGCAACGGAGATCATGTTCCGTGCAGCGCACGGACACAGAATTATCTTTCCATGGGCCCCCCTTTTTTTTTTTTTTTTTTTTTTTTTTGCCGTTTTTGTTCCCCTTGCATATCAGTTACACACACACACACACACAACACAGGTTTCAGGATTTTACTGACATATTGTGTCAGTAAAGTGAAACCGCATATATCATCATTATTTTGTTCCTCGCATGTTCTTTTGGTGGCTTAAAGAGAGGAATATTCCACATGTATTTTACAGAGTTCTGGATAAAAATATTTAAAAAAACAAACTCAAGGCATCCTAGATAAAGATTTCAGATTATCCAAATTAAAACTTGACATGGGCTAGCACTTTCATTTGTAAGTAACATTTAAAATTAAGCTAATTCCCATTTAATACTATTTAAATCATTTCCAAGTCCCAATCATTTTAGTGAATCGGTTTGTTGGGACTGTTATGAACCAGTTCAAATAAACGTTTTACTGATTCACATCAGCCTCTGCATAGAAATCACGGTGTTATCGTTTTAAAAACGATACTTTTTAAAAAAAATATATATATATATTTTATATATAAATATTTTGGCGCTCGAGCGGTTAATGTCTGTTTTCGACCCTGCAATGTAAACTAGGGTTTTACAAGTTGTATTGATTTGTAAATTGTTCAAGTTAGTGTAATTTATTTATGTTGCCATCCTACTTGTTTTAATGTCACCCTAATTGAGATACTCACTGACTTTGTGCCAGATAAATTGTGTAGAATTTATATTAGATTAATGGTAGAATTAAATAGTTCTAGTATTACAAACATTATTTAATAGCTTCAATGTAGACTTTAGGTCTGCTAAAATCCAGTACAGGGCAGGTAAGTCAAATTACCCAGTAAAATCTGATGTGTGTTGATAAAATACTTCATATAATAATAAATATTGGATCTGGTTCATGCATCTATTTAAATGTCTGATCTCATCCAGAGCACCATGTGAGACTGGACAGGCACTACGGGGGGGGGGCAGCCGTGATGTCTCCACTCAGCTGGAGAGGGGGAATATGAATCATGGCTCAAGTTATTAAATATTGATTGCTCGCATTTCCTCTTTCGTTCTCTTGCAAAAGAAGAGGTTGACAAATGAAGATCTTCCATCATTGTCTCTTTCCTTGCAGGATTCAGTTGTTCCAGAGCACCAACATATTGACCTTTTGGTGTTCACTGCCATGCAGTTGCTGGGAGCATAATTAACAGTATTTATGCAAAATTAAAAAGTCCCCTGAGATGCATTTGAAATCCTATTGAATTGGGCATCTTTTTAATGGATCTTGATTGGCTTAAAGTTGGCATCGTAATTGTAAGGTGTTGATGTTGTCATAGCACATCCAAAACAACTGTGCAGTCAAAATGAATATAGGCCTGTTTTAAGATTCTTCCAAATGACCACAGTTTTCAACAAACAAGGTTAGTTCATCCAAAAAAATAAAATTGTCATTTGCTTGCCTTTTTATGTTCTAAATATGTCCATGAATGAAAGATCATAATATATCACAAACCATATCCCCCCCCCCCCCATATCACAAGGGTGGTTTGGTTCAGATTTGTAAATATAAAATTGGCATTGAAACCAAATTGCCATCAAAAGTTCTCTGCTCTGAGTGGAATATGTATGTAGCGAATGGTTGTCATGGAAGATATTTTCACAAATTGAGTTTATTGTGCATTGGTGGCATTACTTCATGCCATACCACTTCTTAAAGAAACAGATGCTCTCCTTTTAAAAGCAAGCCCAATCCTTTTACATTTGATTACCACAATGCCTCTACCACATACTGCTTTAGTCTTATGTTATTAGGGTAAAGTGGCCTTTTATATGAATGTCTATATGAATAATCCTTTGTTTATAGACTTTATGACGTGGGTGCTCGGCACTCTGAAAGAAAGAAGTGGTTCAGTCATTTCGACAATGTCCAGGCAGTGCTGTTTATGGTGGCTCTTAGTGGATATGATCAAAACATTGCTGAAAACCACTCCACGGTGAGTAGCATTGTGTATTCTTCCACTAATACTATTGTGTTTGTACTGATTTTATTATTCTCTTTAAGCCCTAATGGTGTTTGTGTGTCAGAGATGGGAAGTCAGACCCCACACTTGGCAGGATGGTCCCAAATCCCAACTGCTACTCCGGCATACACACATTCGACTCGGAACAAAATTTATATTCCATTTCATGGATTTCATTTGTCAATTAAAAGAACTTTGAGAAAAGAATTGTTTCCCAAGTGTGACCCCATATTCACTTATCGACCAAACATATCTAAACTTGGTAAGCTTTGAGATGTAGATATTTTGAAAATGCATACCAAATTTCATCCAATTCTATAGGGGGAAATATAACTAAAAGGTCACTACTCCATAACCATTTAATCAAGGAAGTTAGAATTGGCATGCATCTTATTTGTTTCAAGTTCTAACATATCCTTAAAATATTGGTTTGATAAATCAACAAAAAAATTACTGCCAGGAGCATATCATATTCCAGCACCAAAAAAATGTAATTGCAAATGGTTGATGTCATGAAACTTTGTGTACAAAAGCAATGAGTTCACAATCAATCAGTCAATTTGATTGTAATCAATTTATTAGCCAAGTAAAATACACTTACAAGGAATTTGTCTTCTAGTGCCACCTTGTTGTTTATACTCACAACATTTGGTATACAGCTTGTAGTCTCCTTTTGATAAGGAGTTCACAAGAAGCTGTATACCAAATGTTGTGAGTATTGACCACAAAGTGGCACTATACTGTAATTAGCAAATTCATATTGCAAACTTTAAAATTGGTACAAACGGACAACAAAACATTTGACTAATGTGCCAAATTATTTTTCTAATGCTAGAGTAGGGGCCACTAAAACTGTATAAATGTGACAACTGTATAAAAGCAGTTTAAGTTTATATAGAAAAACATCCACAAGATCTATTGGCAAATTTGGCCATTTTGATCATCTATTCACATGCGCTTGGACCCTGATTTCTTTTGTGGCTATATAGTGTTTGACACTAGTTTCTATGCAGTTTGATTGTGGCTCAGGCATTTACAGTCAGTTATTCCATATTTGCTAAAGTATTGTTTTTTGTGCTTGAGGGATTTTACACTTGTTGAATGCTGTCGTTATCTCTCCTTCAACAGAACAGTCTGCGTGAAAGCATGGAGTTCTTCAGCTCTATATGTAACAGTACTTTCTTCAAAAGAGCTTCACTGGTGAGCTGCACTTTTGTTATCAGGCCTGTAAAACCTACAAAATGTAACATGAAGTCTTTTCAAACTATGCTTAACCCTGGGTTAATAATGTTGTTGTTGTTGTTGAATCCCTGTAAATTGAATACATCCATATTTATACAGTGCATTCATGAAGTATTCAGACCCCTTCATTTTCCTCACATTATGGTGCAGCCTTCTGCTAAAATGCTTGTAAATTCTTTTTTTTTTTTTTTTCACACATCAATCTACACTCCATACCCCATAATGGCAAAGCAAAAACAAGATTAGTATTCAGACCCTTAACTTCATACTTGGTTGAAGCACTTTTGGAAGCGATTACAGCCTCAAGTCTTTTTGGTATGCTGCCATTCTTCTCTGCAAATCCTCAAGCTCTGTTGTGTTGTATGGGGACTGTCGGTGGACAGACATTTTCTGGTCTCTTCCTGAGATGTTTGATTGTTTCAAGTCCGGGCTCTGGCTGGGCCACTCAAAGAACATTCACCAAGTTGTCCCGAAGCCACTCTTGCATTGTCTTGGCTGTGTGCTTGGGGTCATTGTCCTGTTGGAAGATTAACTTTCAGCCTAGTCTGAGGACTGGAGCGCTCTGGACCAGGTTTTCATTAAGGATATATCTGGATTTATAACCCTGACCAGATCTGTCCCCCAGTCCCTGCTGCTGAAAAACACCCCCACAGCATGATGCTACCACCACAATGCTTAACCGTTGGGATGGTATTGTGCAGGGGATGAGCAATGCCTGGTTTCCTCCAGACATGATGCTTTGAATTGAGGCCAAGCAGTTTAATCTTCATTTTATCAGACCAGAGAATCTTGTTTCTCACATTCTTGAGTCATTTAGGTGCTTTTTAGCCCAGATCAGTGAAGTGTTGCAGTGATGGTTGTCCTTCTGCAATTTACTCCCATCTCCACGCATGATCTCCTGAATCTCAACCAGAGTGACCATCGGGTTCTTGGTCATTTCTCTTACCAAGGCCCTTCTCCCCTGATTGCTCAGTTTGTCTGGGCGTCCAGCTCTAGAAAGAGTCCTGGTTGTTCCAAACTTCCATTTAAGAATTATGGAGGCCACTGTGCTCTTGGAAGTGTGTGTGTGTGTGTGTGTGTGTGTTCGTTCCACCTGTGGCAAATTCCATTGACACAATCACAATGTAGAAACATTTCAAAGATGATCCCAGAGAAATGATGCACCTGAGCTAAATATCTTGTGCCATAGGAAAAAGGTCTGAATATTTATGTGATATTGCATTTTTATGTTAGCTAAATTAGCAAAAATCTGTTTTTGCTTTGTCATTATGGAGTGTAGATTGATGTGAAACTAATTTTAGCATAAGGCTGCAACATAGCAAAATGTGAAATGAAGGGGTCTGAATGCACTGTATAGTATTGTGACACTTCTCATAGCATTGTTACTTTCAACACTTTGCAATAGTTGTGTACATTTTATAAAATTATTGAAGTAGGTTGCCTAAAAAGAGTCCAAAATCTGAAATCTGCATTTCACAATTTATTAATCTTGTAAATAATGTTTACAGTGTTCTGTATTTTGTAATTTTATACTGTATTAGTAGCGTGAAATCTTGTAACCCGTCAAGCCCAGATGAATGACTAATGCGGAGTATATGAAATGTCAATGCTTAACCCTGTGTTTATATAATCATGTGTTATTCAAAATGTGGATAACCCAAGTATTTTTTTTTCTACCAAAACAATTGTAGAACTGTTTTTAAGCTTGAATGTATTTGTGTAAATATATATAGTTTGAATCCTCCTGCGTTCTGTTAATCCATTAAAAGGATCTGGATCCATAAACCCCTCCTTTTGCCCTCAGCAGAACATCACATAATTGCCTGTGGTATCTATATTAAGTGTGATGCACTGGGGAGAGTTATTTCAAAGAGCTCTTGAAGCAAACCTGTTTAATTGGACTCGTTGAGATTAAGTGTGGGGTATGCGTCAATGCCATCATATGATACATGCAGTGCGTCAGTAGAACAGGGTTAAACCGGTCTATACAATTTTTATAGCTTTCCTTGTCATTTTCGTGATACAATTTTTACATTCATGTACGTTATTAAAAATCAGGTGTAGGATTTCAAGAGAAATGCATTTAGTCTATGCTTGTCATTAAGTATTTGTCTGAATATATTACAAAACTTTTGAAGATGTTTGTCCTGCATTAAGTGATGAGAAATTGGATGGTTTCAGATGTTATCCGTTTTTATACTCTTAACCTTTTAATTGTATTCTCAGGTTTTATTTATGAACAAAATTGATCTCTTTGGTGAGAAAATTTTGCATTCTGGGAGACACCTGCGACTTTATTTGCCAGACTTTAAAGGTAAACACTTGTATTTATCCCACATTTATTTCACACTTTAAGAAAATGTCTGGGTCATAATATACTACAACATCCAAAACCAAAAATAAATGCTATTTTATGTGAGAATTTAGCATATTTTTTAAAATCATTAAGATACAGTTGCAAGAAAGTGTGTTAGACCTATGAAATCAAATATTTTTCTGCATTAATTGGTCAGAAAATGTGATCTAATCTTCATCAGTCACAAGACAAACACAATGTTGCATTCAACAACACAATTACAATCTTTCATGTTTTTACTGAACATGTCCCATTAAACATTCACATTGCTGTGGAAAAAGTAAGTGAACCCTTGTATTTAATAACCAGTCGATCCTCTTCTGGCAGCAATAACCTCAAACAAATGTTTCCGGTAGCTGCGAATTAGACTTGCACAACGTTCAGAAAGAATTTGACCAGTCTCCTCACAGAACTGCCTCCACTCAGCCATGTTGTTGGGATATCTTGTGTGAACTGCTCTCTTGAGGTCATTTCACAGCATCTCTATTGGGTAAAGGTCTGGGCTCTGAATGGGCCCCTTCAAAAGTGGATTTTAGTTTTTAGAAGCCATTCTGTAGTGAATTTACTTCAATGTTTAGGGTCATTGTTCTGTTGCATCACCCAACTTCTACGGAGCTTCAGCTGGCACACAACCACCCTGACATTATCTTGTAGGAGATAAACCCTGAAGCAGCCCCAAATCCTGATGCTCCCTCCATTATACTTCACCGTTGGGATGATGTTTTTATCTTTGCATGCGGTGCCCTTTTAATGCCATACGTAGTGCTGCTTGTTTTTAAACTATTCAACCTTGGTTTCATCGGTCCACAAAACATTTTACTAGTAGCGTTGTGGAGTGTCAAGTTGGCCTTTGGCAAACTACAGGCACGTAGCAATGTTTTAGTTGGAAAGCAACCTTCCTTTGTGGTGTCCTGCCATGGATACCATGCCTGTTTAATGTTTTCCAAATAGTAGACTCATGAACTGAGATATTAACCAGTTCCAATGATTCCTTAAAATCTTTAGCCATCACTCTTGGGTTCTTTTTTTTTTTTACCTCCCTTTTTAAGCATTCTGTGGTGTGCGCGGTACAAAATCGTCTCCATTTATAGAATATTCATCTGTTAAGCTCTTCAAGATAAATTTGTAAACATTTATGCAAAGCAACAATTCTTGATTTGTAAGTCTTCTGATATCATTTTTTTTTTTTCCTCTGTCAAGTAGCTCTAACCTCCAACTTCTTCAATTGGATACTAGGTTTGCCAACTCCTGGATAATTAGCTTTTGTTGATGTTATTAAAATCTACACTGTCAATGTTTTAATTATATTTTCAATATGGACAATAATAAAATGTAGTTTGCGTTTTATTAGTTAAAACGGATTGTTCATTATTGTAACTTGGATCAAGCATCTCGTCCTCATGGACCGCACCAAATATGACTGTTCTTGCTGTGAGATGTTACCCCTCTCTTCCACTAAGGCACTTGCAAGTTCCCGGACATTTCTGAGGGGGAATGGCCCTAGCCTCCACCCTCCAATCCAACAGTTCCCAGACATGCTTAATGGGATTGAGATCCAGGCTCTTCGCTGGCCATTGCAGAACACTGACATTCCTGTCTTGCAGGAAATCATGCACAGAACGAGCAGTATGGCTGGTGGCATTGTCATGCTGGAGGGTCATGTCAGGATGAGCCTGCAGGAAGGGTACCACATTAGGGAGGAGGATGTCTTCCCTGTAACGCACAGCGTTGTGATTGCCTGCAATGACAACAAGCTCAGTCCGATGATGCTGTGACGCTCCGCCCCAGACCATGACGGACCCTCAACCTCAAAATCGATCCTGCTACAGAGTACAGGCCTTGGTGTAACGCTCATTCCTTCGACGAAACGTCACCCCTGGTGAGACAACCATGACTTGTCAGTGAAGAGCACTTTTTGCCAGTCCTGTTTGGTCCAGCGAAGGTGGGTTTGTGCCCATAGGCGACATTGTTGCCGGTGATGTCTGGTAAGGACTTGCCTTACAACAGGCCTACAAGCCCTCAGTCCAGCCTCTCGGCGGCCTATTGCGGATTAAACTCTTTACAATAAAGATCTGTAAACTTATTTGGATTTTTTACAAAATTATCTTTTTTGCTGAGTTTATATGCAGGAAATTCCAAAGAGTTCACATACTACTACTTGCCACTCTATTTGCATTGTGATGTTTTCATGGCAATTAAGCACATTTAAAACCCCCAAATTAAAATTTTTGTACTGAAAAGATCTCATTCTTATTACTGGTAAATCAGATGTTTATATATCATTGTCTTTTGTACAAAATAAATTGGTATTTAAATTGTGATGTGTGATTATATTTATATATATATATATATATATATATATATATATATATATATTGGAGAGAGAGATTTTTATATTTATTTATTTTACTGATTTGTTATGACATTCACCAGTTATTTCCCGTCTAATTTGTTTTTTTATTTAGTAGTGTAGCATCGTCTTTGATCATTAGCAGTTTGGTTAAATGTCTGCATTGTTTTTTTTATACTTTCAGTCTTTTCTCTACCAAAACATTACTGTGTTTTAAACAAGATTTAAAAAAATAACTGAATCTCTGTAGAATTTTCACAACCACAACGTCTTGCAGCTGTTGAGGTCATGTAAAGTGACTTTACATGTATAGAGTATGCTTGCCACTCAGAATTCTACACAACACCCCAGTGATAAATACCTTGTGTTTATAATGCAGTGTTGTGTGTGTGTGTGTGTGTGTGTGTGTGTGTGTGTGTGTGTGTGTGTGTGTGTGTGTGTGTGTGTGTGTTTTTTTTTTTTAAAATGACATTCAAGAGTTTTGAAATGACAAACTGTTTATAAGTGATTGATATGTTTGTGTTTCTCTGCGGGCTGCAGGTCCTGACTGTGATGTGAACTCTGCTGCGCGATATGTGACAGATCAGTTTGTGTCATGTGCCACCACCTCAGGCAAGATGGTGTACCCTCACTTCACCAACGCCACAGACACAGACCGCATGCATGATGCTTTTCAAATCGCCGCAAGCATCATTACTAAACACAACATTCAAACAGTCTCACTTTTATAACTTTATTTTAAGTATCTGCTTTTTCTGTGTACGTGACTGTCAAAAATGTTTTAGTGGATTATTAGTCATCAATATTTTTATACAATAAATATTTTTAAACTTTAAATATATTTGTATACTTTTTTTTTATTATTTTTTATATATACTTCCCAACTTTAAATGCAACATTGTAACTACAGCACAGTAAAACTGTGCTGAGATGCAGGTTAAATTCATGCATGTACAATATTTAGTTTTTCACATGCTTTTATCGTCCCATTAAGCAATAAACTACTGGTGGAAATGTGGCAGATCCTGCTCCGATTGCTTACTGCTGACATGTCTCTCAAATGAAGTTCCACTGAAAAGATGTCTGAATGTTAGTGATAAAGTATACATTTATTTAGACAAGCACACTTTACACAAAGGAGTTTGTTAGGTTTGAAATAAATAAGGCCATAGATATACCGTTCAGAATGACAACAAAAAAGTGAATTTTAAAGGGAAAATGACTTTGACAAGGTGCTTAAAGGGATAGTTCACCCAAAAATTTATCATTTACTCACCCTCATGCCATCCCAGATATGTATGACTTTCTAGTGATGAAGACAAATTAAGATTTTTAGAACAATATCTCTGCTCAGTTGGTCCTCACCATGCAAGTGAATTGGGAAATCTGAAGCTCCAAAAAGGACTAAGTCAGCATAAAGGTAATCCATAAGAGACTAGTGGTTAATTCCATGTCTTCTGTAGGTGATATGGTAGGTGTGGGTAAGAAATGGATCAATAGGTCCTTATTTACTACAGATTCTCCTTTCTGCCCTGTATGGGGCGATATGCATGAATGTGAAAGTGGAGATTGATTGTAAAAAAAAAATAAAAGTTCTTAATATTCATCTGTTTCTCACTCTCACACCTATTATTCACTTCTGAATATATGGCTTTCACCACTGGAGTAAACCACTTTGTGCTTTTTGGACCATCTGAGTTCTGGTTACCATTTACTTGCATTGACTGGACCAACAGAGCTGAAATTATTATAAAACTCTGTGTTCAGCAGAAGAAAGTTACACATCTGGGATGAGATGAGTGAATTTAGATTTTTGGGTGAACTATCCCTTTAAATAAGAGTAAAGTTATTCTGAGAAAAGACACTTAACACAATATTAAATGATCTACTGTAATGCCATTATAAGTGACTTAATTGTCCAAATACTTTTGGGGATTGTCCATGTTATTCCAAGATGTAAGTTGCTCTGGCTGGAATCAAAAACTAAGGAATTGGGACCACAGTTGTTGTTTTCTCCTTGCTCACAAATGTATATTAAACAACTTAACGGAGATGTAAAGTAAATAATGTCCATGTGCAGTATAAATGTGTCCATGTTCAGGCATTGAGACAGTCTCTGGAGTTCATGCTGAAGATCACACGAGCTTCACACTGAAATGAGCTGCTGTCCTGCACAAACTCACAGCTCTGAAGATTTGGAGAAATGTCCTTCACACAAATAGGCTGAATAGAGAAATCAAATCAGTTAATGATATATATATATATATATATATATATATATATATATATATATATATATATATATATATATATATATATATATATATATATATATATATATATTATATTATATTACAGTTATTATATATAATTTTGTTTGTTTAAAGTAAAGCCTTTTTGAGACAATTACGTTTTTTTTCATTATGATTTTCATGACAAGCATTGTAATATCTATTATTCTAAATGACTCATTTCATTCCCATTACTGTAGGCCTATGATAGATTGAAAGGATAGATCAAAGCTAAGGCAACTAGTAGCCTATTGTAAAGAACATGCGAGTCTCACCACATTTTTGAGGAACTTTCGAGGTATGTGTGTCTGTGAGAGCACATTGATGTTTTTCTGAGGGTCAGCGGGTTCTGCATCTTCTGATCTCTTGAGGGAAGATCTTCTGATCCATGACAGCAATCCTGACGCTCTGCCCACGGAGTAATAACTTGGTCCCGCCGCTTGCTTGTACCACGCGTCCACTGAATTACAAGTGACAAGTGCAGAAACGAGCAGAAGTGTGAGTCTGTCAAATCTCTCCATAACTGGTGATGATGACGGGTTTATTCTGTCAGTGTTCGCTGAAGATCTTCCTCTGTTGTGTTCAGCTGTCTGTGGACGCTTAAATATGGAGATCCCTGTGGTAACGCTCATAGGTATGATCATCAGCATCAGTGATGATTCATACATCAGAGTATTGGCTCTGTTTGACGCCACAAGCAGAGCTTTACCTTAGTTATTGCTTTGTATTTATCTTTAAAAATATTAATTGTATTAATGCTTGCCTTATATGTACAGTAGGTTAGAGCGAGCAGTAACACTGTGAATATTCCCCTTCTAGTGCAAGTTCTGTTATTGTGTGCAAATTCACTTGAGGAAAGTTAGTAAACTTTTCTATAAAAAAAAAAGAAAAAAAAATTCTTATGCCATTTTCATTGTAATAAATTAGTATTCCTGACAGTCCACGAAAGGATTTTTTTTCTTGCTTATTGAAGAACTTCTTTAAAATGAACATGATATGGGAAAAGATAGGATGCACGGTAGGCCACTGAGAAAATCAGGCAGGCATGTGCAGTAGCTGTTTGGGAGAAGGCCGTCCGAAATAGTTTCGCGCATGCGCTCTCACTCACATATACGCGCAAACGGATGAGTTCCCTCTCGAGAGGGCTCTCCTATTGCGTAAGTAGCTTATGCTAAGGGAAAACTCCGTTTCTCGAGAACTATTGAAGTCTTTATGTAAAACGCATTGCAGCTGCACAGCAGACAGCAATGAGCGAGGCAGCTCGGTCATTGGCTGTGCTGCGGCAACATGCTCGAATCAATGACGGGGCGACTCTGAATTGGTCGCGCGCTTCGCGCTCGCGCGCTCAGAGCCTGCCAAGACGGGCGTGGCTTAGGGCTATATATTAGGCGCCCCGTCATGAGAGTTCTTTAGATTTAATCTCCTTCAGCAAAGACCTTCTCTTCGCTGGATCCCTCCGGATTGTTGGAGTCTTTCGCCCGCCGTCGAAAAGCCTACAGCAGGACCGCTAAGAGGACGCCGGCGCCTTCAGCCGCCTTCGGAGCCTTCTGCTACGCCATCCGGCGCGCATCGCTATATCCCTTTACTGCAAGCGCTCGCAATTTTCAAGGCGTTGTTGCAAATACCTTCAGCCTGCGCCTCTTCCTGACGGGGATCGTCACATCATTTGCACTCGCTGCCTGGGACCGGACCACGCAGAAGCTGCTCTCATTCAGGGCGGATGCCCCGAATGTGACTCCTTGGGCCTCGCCGAGCTGCGCGCTCGCTTTGCCTCTTTCGCCGCAAACGAGCCTGCTTCCACCGTGCTGCCGCCCCCTCCGTTCGAGCCGCGCAAGAAAAAGCGCCACTCACAGAGGCTGCCAGAGCATGTAGACTTCAGTGACGTCACGCCGGCCCAGTCCCCGCGTGCTTCACCGCTACCAGAGATCTCCCCGCTGCCAGTCCATTTCACGAAGGCGGACCAGCACCCCTCCAACAGAGCGGTGGGTCTCGTCTCGTTCGGCGCGTCAGGGGACGACGATGAAAAAGATGACAGCCTCTCTATTGACGCTGCATCCGACGACTGGCCGGGCTCGGCTTTCGACCCCGTGCCATCGACATCAGCGGACACGAGCACGGGCACCAGCATGGACTCTGAGATTGTCCGCATCCTGTCCAAGGCCGTGGAAGACCTCGGGCTCGACTGGTCTTCTCTGGAAGAACCCGCCCGCAGCCGGCTGGACGAGTGGTTCCTGCAGGGGCGCCGGCAGGCCCCTAGACAGAGACCCTCTCCTTTCTTCCCCGAAGTTCACGACGAACTCACGAAGTCGTGGAAAGCCCTGCACTCTGCTCGCCTGAAGCCGTCTTTTTCTTCCTCGCTCTCCTCAGTGGACGGCGCGAGAGAAAGAGGCTACGAGGGAACTCCGCCCCTCGAGGAGTCTGTGGCCAACCATCTGTGCCCACCCTCCACCGCTGGATGGAAAGTCAAAGCTTCTCATCCCTCGAAGCCCTGCAGATCCACCTCAGCTCTCGCTGGTCGCGCATACGCCGCCGCCGGCCAAGCTGCGTCAGCGCTTCATTCAATGGCGGTTTTACAAGTTTATCAGGCCAAACTTCTCCGCACCATGGACGAGTCTGGACCTGAACCTGAGGCTTTCAAGGACCTGCGCAGCGCCACTGACGTAGCCCTGCGAGCCACGAAGGCGACCGGCCAATCCATCGGCCGGGCCATGGAAAAAGAGAGAGTACGTGTCTCGCAAAGGCCGGACCACTCTCTCTAAAACATGTAAAACATTACCCAGTCCCCTTACAGGCGGCTGGAAATGTCTGTACAGCAGTCAATGGGCCAGTCACAGAACTCGCTCACCTGCAATCAAACGCCGTTTTAACGGCGACACACAGAAATCACGAAAAAGAGTCATTTTCTGCCTGTGTCACTAAGGGTTCACATGTCCACACTAAAGTGCGCATTCCCACATATCAATACTGTCCAAACAGTGCCAAATACTTCCCCAGCTCAAGCTGGACATCCCATAAATGTAGATCGTGTGCCTATTGTCATGTATGCACCACTACACACAAGCACTGTTCCCACAGTTATAAACACTTCCCCAGTAAAAGCGGGAAATACTATAAATGTAGCGTGCATGCCTGCTGTCCTGCATGCACCCCTACACACAAACACTGTATGCATAGCCAAAAAACCCCCGCCGCGAGCGGAAGACTTTATGAAAGTGGTGCGCGTGCCTACTACAGTATATGCACCCCCACCCATAAGCGCTGCCCATACAGTTTCAAACAGCTCTCTGTCTCATGCCGCAAGCATCACAGATGCGATGCACGAGCCAAGAGACTCCCCGCTAAGAGCGGGAAGCTTTATGAATGTGGCGCGCGTGCCTATTACGATGTATGCACCCCCACCCGAAAACTCTGTCCATACAGTTTCAAGCATGTCTCCGACTCATGCTGCAAGCATTTCGGAGAGAGCGTGCGTGCCTGTACTCTCACACGCACCCCTGCACTCGGCACTCAACACGGCTGCTCAGCGCGCACCTGCGAGAGCTGTAAACTCTGAGAGCTGTAAACTCAGTGTTAGCACAAGGCAATTTGCCAGTGGGGCCCATATGTCACTGCGACACGCCCCCAGCCGGCATTCAGCCCATATCTGTGCGAGCAAAAGCCTGGGAAAAAATCCCCGACATGCCGAAATGGGTTTTGAACATAATAAAACACGGTTACTCACTTCAATTCGCTCGCAGACCACCCCGCTTTTCAGCGGTGGTCGAGACGAAAGTGAGGAAAGATGTGTCACATGTTCTACGCACCGAGGTGCTCAAACTGATAGAGAAGGGCGCTATAGAAACTGTTCCTCCCTCTATGAGCCGGCGGGTTTTTACAGCCGCTATTTTCTCGTCCGAAAAGGACGGTGGCCTCCGCCCCATCCTAGATCTCAGACATCTGAACAAAGCTTTAATGATTCGCTCGTTCAGAATGTTAACAACCAAACATATCCTCGCGCAAGTTCGCCCGGGATTGGTTTCTGTCAGTGGATTTGAAAGCCGCTTACTTTCACATTCGATAAGCCTCATCACAGGCCTTTTCTGAGATTCACTTTCGAGGGACAGTCATACCAGTACATAGTACTACCATTCGGCCTATCATTGGCCCCCCGTACATTCACGAAATGTATGGACGCGGCACTTTCCCCCCTGAGACAGCGGGGAGTGTGAATACTGAATTACCTCGACGATTGGCTAATCATAGCACAATCAGAGGGTCAGTTAACAACGCACAGATCTTGGATTATCAGCCATCTAGAATGCCTGGGTCTGAGAATCAATTTTGCAAAGAGCGTGCCCCAGCCAGAATATCTCTTTTCTGGGAATAGTGCTAGACTCAGTGCAGATGACAGCGCGCCTCTCATCAGAGCGCGTGCTCTCTATTCGACGCCTTGCAACATCATTCAGAACGGGCGCGCGCGCCCCTGTGAAACGATTTCAAAGAATGCTCGGTCTCATGGCCTCGGCGTCAGCTGTACTCCAGCTAGGATTGTTGCACATGCATCTTCTCCAGCGCTGGCTCAAGAGCCGTGTCCCCACTCACGCGTGGCGCTCGGGCCACTTTTTGATCAGAGCGAATCACGGCTGTATAAAAGCCCTGACGCCCTGGAAAGCCGTCAACTGGTATCAAACCGGCGTGAGTCTGGGCATGAATACACGGAGAAAAATGATCACGACAGATGCCTCCAAAATAGGATGGGGGGCCCTTTACGAGGGCAGGCCTGTCTCCGGCTTTTGGTCAAACCCGGAAAAGCGCCTACATATAAACTGTGGAAATGAAAGCGGTCACCTTGGCTCTCAGAGCCCTGCTTCCATACCTGAAAAACGAACACGTCCTGGTCCGAACGGACAACATGACGGTAGTTTCGTATATAAATCGCCAGGGTGGACTCAGGTCGAGCTCCCTGCACTCTATGGCCAGGGAGCTCATCTTATGGTCACAGCACCACCTGCGCTCGCTGAGAGCAGCGCATGTGCCAGGCGCCCTGAACCAGGGAGCGGACATGCTGTCCAGAGACAAGGTTCTCCCAGGAGAATGGTCTCTCCACCCCCTGACGGTTCAGTGGTTATGGCAAACCTTTGGTGAGGCAGAGGTCGACCTCTTCACCTCCAGGTAAAATGCGCACTGCCCCCTTTTCTTCTCAAAGAGCATGGACGCGCTCGCCCAAATCTGGCCGAGCCGCCCCTTGTATGCTTTTCCCCCGATCGCGATGCTACCTCAGGTCATCAGTCGGATCAGGGAAGTGAAATGTGCAGTGCTCCTGGTAGCCCCGCTCTGGAAAAACCAGACGTGGTTTCCAGAACTGATGCAGATGATGCAATCTGCCCCATGGCCGATTCCGTTGAGGCTAGACCTCCTCAGGCAGGCCAACGGGATGATTCTTCATCCCCACCCCGATCTGTGGGCCCTCCATGCATGGCCCCTCAACGGGTTCCCGAGAACCTCCCCAGTGGAGTTTTGAGAACCATCACTGAGGCGTGGCGCCCTCTGAGCGCTTATATGCCCAAAAGTGGAAAGTGTTCAGTGACTGGTGTGATACCAAGAGCTTGAACCCCAAATCGTGCGAGATACCAAGTGTACTCGCCTTCTTGCAAGAGCTGCTGGAGGCTGGCCGCACACCCTCCACGCTCAAAGTCTATGTGGCTGCCATAGCGGCGTCACACAATCCTGACAAGGGACGCTCATTAGGGAAAAACGACCTAATCATTCGTTTCCTAAGAGGCGCTAGGAGGATGAACCCTCCTCGCCCCCCCTCGGTGCCGATCTGGGACCCGGCCATGGTCCTGGATGCACTCAAGAGTGCCCCGTTCGAACCTCTCCGAACCGTGCACCTTAAACAGCTCTCGCTCAAAACTGCGCTCTTGCTGGCGCTCGCCTCAATCAAGAGAGTGGGCGACCTGCACGCGCTGTCATCAAGCGCCGCTTGCCTGGAATTTGGACCTAACGACTGCAGAGTTGTCCTTAGGCCAAAGCACGGGTATATTCCTAAAGTGCTCTCTACACCCTTCAGAGTACAGGTTATAACTCTGGCAGCGCTATCGTCTCCAGCAGACGAAAGCGACGCTAATTTACTCTGCCCGGTCAGGGCGCTCAGAGTATATTTGGAACGTTCTGCCCCGTTCAGACAGACGGAACAATTATTCGTATGCTTTGGCGGCCGCACTAAAGGTCTCGCAGTTTCAAAGCAAAGAATATCGCGCTGGATAGTGGATGCTATAGCACTGGCTTATGAAGCCAAGGGCCTTCAATGCCCCTTAGGCATCAGAGCTCACTCTACGAGGAGCATGGCCTCCTCATGGGCGTGGTCGAGTGGGATACCCATTGAAGATATTTGTGCGGCGGCAGGCTGGGCCTCGCCTTCAACATTTATCAGGTTTTATAACCTACAGGTCCCCTCATTGCATTCCAACATTCTATCAGCCTGACTATAGAATGGACTAGGGTATGTATATGCTGAGCATTATCTCCTCCCTTATAAGGTCTGTCTCTGACTGACTTAGAGGATTTTTCATGCATATCAGTACATAGAAAAATCAGTACATAAGATATGTGCTTGTGGTTTTACAACGAGCGCCCCACCATGGGGCAAAGGCGCTCTGTATTACTCCATTATATAGCTCGCTGTTGGCCGGCTTGTTGAATAATCACTTTGCTTTAAGGCTCAGGCATCTGCCTCTGGCTTTATAGAGCGAAGTCAGCACACACTGCGTTTTGCATGGTGTTCCCATAGCGTAAGCTACTTACGCAATAGGAGAGACCTCTCGAGAGGGAACGACTCGGTTACTAACGTAACCTCGGTTCCCTGAGAGGAGGGAACGAGTATTGCGTAAGCTGCCGTGCCTGTGCTCGGTCAGTTCGCTTCAGTCTATTGAACCTAAAGAACTCTCATGACGGGGCGCCTAATATATAGCCCTAAGCCACGCCCGTCTTGGCGGGCTCTGAGCGCGCGAGCGCGAAGCGCGCGCCCATTGGTCGCGCGTTCAGAGTCGCCCCGTCATTGGTTCGAGCAAGTTGCCGCAGCACAGCCAATGACCGAGCTGCCTCGCTCATTGCTGTCTGCTGTGCAGCTGCAATGCGTTTTACATAAAGACTTCAATATTTCTGGAGAAACTGAGTTTTCCCTTAGCGTAAGCTACTTACGCAATACTCGTTCCCTCCTCCTAACGAGTCGTTAGGGGCTGTTCACACCGAATGTTTTTTTTCCTGCGTCTGCTCTGTATTGCCAGTGTTTTCCTGTGTAAACGCGATGGATGACCGTCCATACCTGCTGCACCGCATATCGCTGTTTCTTCAGTGTCTCACAGGACCGGCACATTTTTAGACACTGTCAAGTTAATAAGAGCTTCAGGTTTCAAAAATGCATGCCGAGATACCTGCGTTCTGTTTCAGTCTTTGAACGGTGTCTAGATTTTTTATTTGTAGATTTTTTTTAGCACAGGTGTCACAGATTTTGTGGTTGCAAAGAGGGGACTGTTACAATTATTCCAGTTTGTTCTGCAACATGCACATTTCAGCGCTTGATAAACGGCAATGTTTTTTGCCCCTTCTGCTCTAGTGTGCTGAGGGGCGCCATGCTGTGTATGTTTATTGTTAGTTATTAATTTTGCCTACGATGATTACATAAAAAACAACCTCAGCGTCAGAATATAAACTCCAGGTGAATGTAAAGTAAATATGACAGGAATATATTACTATTGTATATAACAAATCCTCAAAGTAATAATAATAATAATAATAGCCTTCTGTATAATAGTATAATGACAAACTGGACAAAAATAAAGAATTGGTGGGTTATAATATTAATAAATAACAAATGAATTCCAATATGTTACTGGGTGAAGAAGGTTTTGCACACCCTGTTCAAATTGTTATATATATATATAATATATATATATATATATATATGTAGGTAAATATCGCTTTTTTTATTACTATATTGTGAAAAAACTGTAAAAAAAATAAATAAATGCATTGATTATCTAGATGTTTATTTCAGTAAACATTTTGAATGTACTTAGCTACAATCCTTGATAGGAAGAATTTAGAATTATGATATATCATTTTTTAAAAACAAAAATTTTAAAAATCTACCCCGGCAACCTGCCCATTTAGACCTGTAAACCTGCCCCTGTGCAAGTGATCGGCAGGGAACAGGACAGATGTGACACTATAGAAAACGCTCCTAGAGATTTGTTAGTTTTATTCAGTCAGAAAGCTTAGATAAGCAAGACAATACATGAATTAATGAATTGGTAGAACGATAGATATATCCTTGTCTTCACCCTGATAGCACACGTAAATCACACAGTCGTCTATTTAAAGAGTGTGTTTACATCTGGAATAATTTTTTTTATGTTGTTTGCTCATCTTCAATATGTCTGTAATACATTTCCTCTTGGATGCCAATAAGTTTGTGACATTTATGTTTTAGAATGTTTGTAAATCAGATCTTTTTAAGATAGATCTTTATTAAAATGTGATGTTTTCCAAATGAAAAGATCTAAAACAGACATCTTGGAGATGTACGTGTGTAAGGGCACATACTATTTGTGGAAAATATAAACGGTGTTTGCAGGATTTTTACATGCATTTTGTCTTTAGACAGGTAAAGGCATCTCATGTGAAAAATGGCATGTGGTCAGTGTTTGTGCTGTAATGCAAAAAGAAAAAGTGTTACTGTATTTGGTCTAGTAATTATATTCCAGGCTGTTACTCCAACACTGCTTGATCATACCATGAAAGACTAGATGCACTGTATGTAAATGTTACTTGGAGATAAAATATATGGTTGCCTTTTTGCATTTACATTCTGTTAAAAAACCTTGACCTCCTGAATTAGACCTGACAAATATCTCCACCTGCTGGCGTAGTTGCGTTACTAAGGGAATTTAGGCCTTCTTCAGACTGCCACTAAAAATCTGATTTTTTTTGCATATCCAGATAGTATCCTACGGAAGCCCTGAACCGCATGATCGAGAAAAAAATAAAACGGTGAAAAAAAATGATAATTGTGTCTCAGTTCCTTCCTGAGCCAGTCTTACATTTTGAATTTGACGCACAATTACGACGTAAAACTGTACGACTGTGCCTGCAGCACAGAACATCACAATATTACGAATATTCACAAGTTTTTCTTGTGCACCACAACTGGACAGAGTACTAGTACTGTTTTGAGAGCATCATCACGTGGGTACGCTTACGTCGTTACCAAAGCAACCCATGCAGATAGGTTGGTTATGTCTGAACACGATAATCTGATTTGATCACTTGCAATTAATAGTATGGACAGTCTGCCTGAAAAAATCTGATTTGAGAAAAAATCTGATTTGCCTGCAGTCTGAATATAGCCATAGTTTGTGCATACGTTTAAGCTACATTATGGCTGCGTTCAACTTCAAATTTGTATGCCCTTCCCTCGCTAAGCTAACTTCCCTCTGTGTCACAGACTAGGATGTACGTCATTGCTTACATGGCGCGAGTGTCCACTACTGGTGGATCCTGTGCAATGGGTTTAACTGGAACAACCTTAACCCTTGATCACTTGGAGCACATTGAAAGCTGATGTCAATTTGTGGAATTATTTAGTATGTATGTATAAATGCATAAATCTCATATATATAATATTATAATTAAATGTTAGAAGGATCAAGGTTTACAAAAATGAAAATGGTAACATAACAATGAACACATAGGCTATAACTTTGTGATAAACAGTTTAAACTAGCTACAAGTATTATGCTGTCACAATATAACTTTTCTAAACTGATTAATTGACCTAACTTCACTTTCATTATTAGAGTTGTGTGGGGGTGGGCTTGATGATGCGTGATCTGCTGTCACGTCACAATCGAGTTGCATTGTGGGATATGGAGCTGCCTGAAGCATACATCAGAGTAGGCTCGCTCCCTCTGTCAAAATCGAGGGGTTCAGGGTCTGTCAACAGAAACTTACCTCGCTCACTGAAGTAAGTTGAAAGGACTTCCAAATGTCGGACAGCCTATGCAACTTTTGGCCCTCAAGTGGTTAAATAATAAAACACATGTGTCTTGTGGAAGAATGTTGTTTTGGTAATGACGTAAGTTGTGCTTCGGCTCTGCTCAGATGAATGTGCTTTGAGGCACCGGTGTACACTGGATAAAGGAAATCTTATCAGAGGGAATGGACAAATAAATCATTAATTAATATATGATTTATTTATGGGGGTACTGGAAACTATGGCAGCTAAGGGCTGATTAACTGTATAAATCCATGTAAACATCCAAGTTAAGTGTAAATCCCTTTTGCTCTACCATTTGCGTGATTGACAACTGGAGTATGAACAGACAGCATATCAGTGATCATATGGCATGGAGAGTGGCTGTGTCCGAACTCGTTCACTATTTCCTATATAGTGAATGGCAGTGAGTGCGCTAAATCTCAGCAGTGAGTGAACGAAATGAGTGAGTGAATTTGGATGCTGACATATACACTGATCGTCGGAGCTCTGTGGCTGTCGCAGAAACAACGTAACAATGTACTTTTAAAATATTTGGGACATGTTATTCTTATTAAATAATAATCAAATTAATCTTCTTGTTTGTCATTTTTAATATAATGTTAATGTAAAGAGTAAACACATTTAATCAAATGTACATTATTGTATTTATTTGCTACACTTTTGTATCTTTAAACTCCAAGACAAAATGGGTAGCATTTCTGGGTGCATCATGCCCTCATTCCACCAAAGTATCATAACCTACTGTACATGTTATAACTGAATATTTAAATCATCCACATAATTATAATTTCCACTGTGTGAAAATTGAGTTCACCTCAGTGAATTATTATGCAAATAAAGAATAATTCAGCTTAATGGCTAAATTCTGAGTACGTTTTGAAATGTATCTGTATGTTTTGCCTCTCTATATGTTATTATGTTAATCAAGTAATGATTGATATACTCAGCATGAAATAAAACATTGCAGGAGTGAAGGAAGCAGTAAACTCCCAGCTCGTAAGTCTTCCCCACAGTGGATTATGGGTAATTAACCGTTGTCGAGTGTACGTCGAATGTGGCTCATTTAGAATTCTGACACTTGTACAAGTGGATAGGGGACGGTTTGAGACACAGCAAGTGTTCTGTGACCGGGGTTGGTGCCCTACCCAGGCTGTGTACTCTGCATTTAGAGAGCGGTGGTATTGCTGTACAGAACTAATGATCTAAATTCTTTCGACACTGAAAAGTGTAACTACACTGAAATAAGAACCCACGCAGGACTTTAAAAGCCATGAAATAGCGAAAGTAGGCATTAATAAAGCATGATCTTGCTTTGGTTTATATTTCAGCATTTTATATATATATATATATATAATGTTTTCACTGTAATAATTTTTTCCCAAACCTCTCTTCTTATTGACAAATTCATCCAGATCTGACAAGAACCCTTAAAAGGATAGTTCACCCCAAAATTACAATTCTCTCGTCATTTACTCGCTCTCATGCGATCACAGATGTGTATGACTTTCTATCATCTGCTGAACAAAAATAAATATTTTGAGAAGAATTTCTCAGCTCTATTGATCCATACAATTCAAGTGAATGGTGATCAGACCTTTGTAGCGTACTTAAGTGGGTTATGAATTGAGTGCTGATACATTTCACAACGCATGAAATGTGCGTCTGCGTTCACGTACTTGCGTAGAGTATGTTTGGGCCTTGACTCGCGCAATTAACTGAACATGAAGCGCTGCCGGCTCGTGATGCACGAATGGCTTGCACACGGTGCACGAGTCTTTTGGATGTACTGCAGTCTCGTGACATTTTGACTTTTTGTTTAGCCTCCCATTCAGCCCATGCCAGGTTGCCGACCCCTGGAGAGCGGATTGTGCTTAATACATGGTTACTTAGCAAAGAAATACCTAATTGCTCACAAATAATTGATGTGAGATTAAATTATTTTATTATTCTAAAATAACGTGAAATGCATGAAAAGACATTGGTGTAGTAGCCCAGGCAGCATATAGTAATTGCCCCGAGCTCAGCAGCCTAGTGGCATCGGCAGGTATGATACCTGCTGCCAGCTGCCTTGCATGTTTTCTGTCTGTCCGTCTGTCCATCCATCTATCCACAGTGCATAAGACTTTTTACACAAAGTAGCAAAATATCTTTCCTAGCCAAAATCAAAGTCTGTGCAGATGAACTTCCCTTTTCTTGTTTTATTTTACCATAATAGAGAACTATGCACAGCTGTGCAAAATAAATACATAAAAATAAAATAAATAATAATAATAATAAATATGTTTTAAATTGATTTGTATAACTCTTAGTTTATGATGGGTAAATACTTCTAAAGGCACTGTACACAAATACATACATATATGTAAATGCATATTGATCTCAGAGGGGAAATTCATTGTCAAAAAAACAAGTCATTCTAATGGAATCATATTAAGGATCACAAAGAATAACATGATTCTGAGAGGATTTTTGTTTGAACCACTGATCTATATATATAACATATATATTATATGTAATGTATATATTACATTATATATATATAGATAGATCAGTGGTTTGAACCCATCAGGATTGGTTATAATATAAAAATACAATATCATTCATTATATATCATTATAAAGAAATATTATATAAAATACAATATTTACAACATATAAAGGAAATAATACAATTATATAATTATATTATAAATATTATGATTTTATAAGCATGCTGTTAATTATATAGTATAATTATATAACTATGATTAATATTGCCATCATAAATATCCAATTACTGTAAAAGGAAACAAAATATAAATTATTATATCAAAAAGGAAAACAAGATAAATATTAAATTAACCTTTTTTGACAAGGGATAGGGCAACATCAAAGACCGAGTGCTGAAAAACTGTATATATTGAGCAATTATGTGCATAGGCTATGTAAAATTAGTACTGTATTTATGTGCCTGTGGAGCTACACGATGAATCACGTGAAATAACGCCCATTTTTCACGAAACGAAAGTTCAGAGATGAGTGAAAGCCCCGCTCCTCATCAGCAGCTTCAGTGTGTGTGGAGAGCTTCTGGACGTGATCTGATCTGTGTGACTGAGTGCCAAACACACGATGACATATCGTGACATGTGTGTTCATCTGTGAATTCACACACCTGTACTGTACTGGATCAGGTAAGAGACAAACTAGAGAGTCCACTCGCGTTTATTACGTGTGTACCTCTTTAGCTTTAGCATGACAGATGAGGAAGAGATCAGACAGCATGACGATCCTCTCGATCGGACGCTAATATCATCATTATCAAATTATATAAAGATGAAATAACACGTTCATTGGCTCATCGTGAATGTAATTAACCTGTCTGTGGACAATTCTGGTTAGCTCGCTTGTCAAGTTTTGTACTGCGCTATCTGGTTGGTTTCGGGTAACTGCGCGGTTTGTTGTGGCAGTTTAATGATATATAAATGATTAGATTATAATGCACCAATCGTGATATTAACCTGATATGTGCAAGTTTACTGTGTTTATTGGGGCAGAAGATGGATGTCTGTGAATTACAGGTTCACCATTCCGACACTTGATGTGACCTTACTTTACTAATAATATAAAGTTAAATGAAAAGCTCGTCACATGTTGGTGTTCAAAATATTTCTCAACATGTATTCCTGTGCGCTTGATTATCACATTAATAAGCGCTACATGTAATTAGTTTCATTTCTGTTGGTGGTTTTGTCTTATTCGTACTAGTTTTAATGTGTAGTGAATTGAGCCACAGCGGCCTCTGTTGGTGGACTTCACGTCAGCGCCATCTTTGACATAACTGGAAATGAAAACAAGGCTGTGAGGGATACACTGACAGTCCCTTCAATGGCACGAACGTTAATAACTCATGTTGTCTGGAGTTATTTGTGTACTGACTGTTCTTGTACAGATCATTTATCAATGGCTATCAATGCAGATTGATCCAAAAGACTTTAAACTGCAGTACAATCCATTGAAGAGACAGTAACTGTGTCCCTCACGGTCTCGTTGTCATTCCCAATAAAAATCAACAGGTACTAGTCGAGTGAATAAGATCTATTGGGCAAAATACAGTAAATGAAGAAATCACGAATTCGTGTATTTTTGTATGATTTGACTTTCAGTATTGTATTGTTAAAAAAAAAAATGTATACATTTTTTATTTTATCTAAATATTTATTGACTTTCTCTAATAGTAAAACTTTATTGGTAAAATCACTGGAATGGATGGTCTCGAGTGGCTTTGTTGGTTTTATAAAATGTTGTCAGCAGCAATGCTTAATAAAAGACACCAATGCTTAATAATAGTTAATAAGCCTAAATAAGTGAGTGAGTGAATTTGGATGCTGACATATACACTGAGCGTTGGAGCTCTGTGGCTGTCGCAGAAACAACTTAACAATGTACTTTTAAAATATTTGGGACATACTTGTTATTCTTATTAAATAATATATTAATCAAATTAATCTTCTTGTTTGTCAAAAAGTTCTACCAAAAGTTGATAAAAAATTTAATGATTGCCACAATAAAAGAATATTCCAAGTTCAATACGAGTTAAAGGTGCTGTAAGTGATTTTAGCGTTATGACGCTTTCACGTGACTGAGCCGTTGAATTAGCCACGCCCCCTCATTCCAAAACCCCGCACTCCAAAGATAATTTTAAGGCCAAAACTGAGCAAAAGAGCAGCGTTGTTTGTTCCTGTAGCTGTCAAATTCAACAGAGGCAAAATAGCGCCCTTCACTGACAGACATTATGAATCATACCTTGAATGCAACTCTTGAGAACAAGCAAAGTGATTGACAAGCGTCAATGTCCACAGACACATATTTCTTTGCTGTTTATAAAGTCTACAGCTGTCACAGAGACCAGTGAGATATCTCAGGACACTTATTTCATTAATATCTTTAATTGAGTAGGAACATGTTTAGTACTTTTCCATGAAAAATGGCTTACAGTACCTTTAAGCTCAGTTGACATTTGTGGCATCATGTTGAGTACTAGAGAAAATATTGACTCATCCCTCATTTATTGAAAAACAAAAGAAAAAATGGCAGTTATGGAAGTGAATGTGGTTCACAAGTCATAAACATTACAGGTTAACATGACTTTAGTGTGATATAATCCCTTACTAATTTTAGAGCCAGATCTATTTTAGAGGATTGCTTGGTGATTTTGTTAAAAATTATCCTTTTTTAAGAACGACGCTTTTAAAATGCATTTAAGAAAAATTATTGTGGCAATAGATGAAGTGAAAAACCAAAAAGAACAAAATAAACAGTTGTTACAGCAATTATTTGTATTCTTATTAGGCCTTTATATGCACAATCCTAAACTATCCCCAGTCAAAGATGTTTTCTGAAGTAATAAGTTCATTCTTATTCGGTTTTTGGAAACGTCTTAATAAGGTGTGGTAGGGCTGGGCTTTATATTTGAAGATGAATGCCTACCTCATAGATTTACACTATGTTGACCTCTACACACTATAGTAGACATTGACTTCAGTGTTAAACATGTATGCTTACCAAGGTTTGCTGTCAGATAAGGTTGAGACCGTAGAAAAATTGTTAGAGGTGACAGATGGGATAGAGACACATGACTGTGTCATATTGAGATCAAAAGTGTTGTATAAGAACAACCATACTACATTTCAAATGTAATGCACTGGACATTTCATATGCTTGCTCTCTACCTGATAGGTTTATTAGGGATGATTTGTACAGTGATATTCCGGAGACGTACACCACAATGTGTAAAATAAAGAAAAGTAATAGTGCAGCAAAAAAAAAAAAAGTACATGTATTTATTTAAGGTTTTGAACCATTTCTAGGTCCCTAATCACATTTTTACTTGTTTGAAAGGTCAGATTTACTTGCTTCCATTGTAGCACACGCTAAGATGCTCTTGGGAACCTCCTGAAATCATGCTGGAGAACATAATCTTTAGGTTTTGTTTACGCCAGCTCATTTGCATGCTGTCAGGAATAGTTCAACCAAACATAAAAATGAAAATTCTCTCATCATTCTCTGCAGTACACAAATGAAGATTTTTTTAAAAAAAATATCTCAGCCCTTGTGGTCCATACAATGCAAGTAAATGGTGAACAGAACTTTGAAGCTCTAAAAAGGACATAAAGGAAACTTAAAAGTAATCCATACGACTTAAGTGGTTTAATCATTGAAGACAATTCTGAAGACGAGATCCAATCGGTTTTGGGTGAGAACAGAACAAAATATAACTCCTTTTTTTACTATAAATCTTGACAGCAGTCTCTTTGGCGATCATGATTTCAAGCTTGATTACACTTCCGATAGCTCTGTGTGCATGCGTCAAGTACTAGGAAGTGTAATCGAGCTTGAAATCATGATGGTGCCTAGAGACTACATTGCCAAAATGTACAGTGAAAAAGGAGTTCCATTTTGGTCTGTTCTCACCCAAAACCAACTGGATCTAATTTGATTATATGGATTTAACCACTAGAGTCTTACTTTTATGCTGCCTTTATGTGCTTTTTGAGCTTCAACATTTTGGACCCTGTTGACTTGCATTAAATGGACCTACATAGTTAAATATTCTTCTAAAAATCTTTATTTGTGTTCTGCAGAAGAAAGAAAGTCATATACATCTGGGATGGCATGTGAGTGAGTAAATGATGAGAGAATTTTCATTTTTGGGTGAACTATCCCTTTAATGCTAATGGAGGACATACTTAATATTAATAAACTTTTATTATGTTTAAACAGTTTGTAATGAACATTTGTGTTAAATTAGAAAAATATATATATTTAGAAATCTAGTGATCCTATGGCATGTAGTCTTGTGTTTATTGCATTCTGTCTATTGCAAAGTTTTTTTAAGGTGGATCTAACTCGATCTGAATTTATTGCCCCTGTTTCTAGACGATGAACTTTGATTTATAAGGAAATGGAAATTGAAAGTGTAAAAGTTCTTGGAATCCATGTGACTGCTTGTGAGTGATCATAAAGTTCTTGAATAGTGGGTAAATTCCCTTCTCTTAGTCTTGTGCTCTTCTTGTCCTAGTTTTCCAGACATCAGGTCAGAATGAAGTGTCCTCAATGCAAACACTTGTCTTTGGAAAATAATCCGAAATTCTGCAGTGAGTGTGGCTGTAAACTGTCACTGCAGTCCTCTGTCAAAGCACCAGGTAAGCACTTGAGTCTTCATACATATTTTACAAAAAACGAATTTTGCAAATGCAAAAAAAACCAAACAGATTTTGCTTTTGAACCGTATGTCAGTCTGAAATGTCATGATTGGGAGTTGTTGTTTTTTGTCACCCTGGATGTATCCGTTTTTATTCTTGCATTCATTTTGAATACATTTTTGTTTGTTTCCTGCATTTATTTGATTCTGTATTTTTTTTTTTTTTTTGCTCACTCTTTTTTCCATCTAATGAACTGTGTGGCATCTGCTATGTAGTGACTAGTGAATGAGTGAGCAGTTGCTGACATTGCAGGAATGTGTGTCTATTCAAACTGGTGCATCTCGTTCGGTTACAACAATAGGGCTTGCTTTAATGACATAACACTGGCATGATGCATCTAAAGGTGCCATTTTTTAATATAGGATTAGTTCACTCAAAAATTATAGTTCTCTTAATGCTGTCTCAAACTCGTATGACCTTCTTTCTTTTGTGGAACACAAATAAAGATTTTTTTGATGGATATATGATGTATATTTGCCCATAAAATGCAAGTCAGTGAGGCCCAAAACTTTAATGCTCCAAAAAGGACATATAGGCAACATAATAGTAAGCCATACAACTCATGTGGTTTAATCCATGTCTTCTAAAGCTATACAACCAGTTTTGTGTGAGAAACAGACCAAAATGCAACTCCTTTTTCCACTGTAAATCTTGCTATCTGCAGTCATTTTGGTGTGATCAAGAGAGAAGCTTAAATAAAAGTTATTGTATTCCTCTGTATTCCTCTTTCTTGTATCTACGAACACATCTGTTCTTCAAAACATTTTCTTTTAGAGTTTGAGATGTTATAAAGGTATTGAATGATGAGAGAATGAACATTTCTTGGTGAATTATCCCTTTAACTGAAGCGTGAATGGAATTTGAGAGCTGCAGTTATCAACTTGTGTTTTTCTTAGCATGTTGAAATGTGTCTGCTGTGTGACCTTTGCTTTTGTTTTATCAGACAAGCCACAAGACCAGTCTCAGACATCCTCAAACATTCACCATACCACTGATGTAGAAATGACTGATATTGGGCCTGACTCTGTATCACTGGATGACAAGAACTCCAATATATCTCCAAAACGACCAAGCGAAGATGTCATCCCCATCCTAAAGAAAAAGGTGCTGGAAATTGAGCATCTTAATTAACATTCAACTATGTTTAAACTGTCACTCCTAGCTTTGTTAAGCCTACATCAGTTTGTCTAGTTGAGCCTTCCTTCACTAGCTCTGAAATGTTGTTGTTAGTGTTTTGTGACTCATGTTTTGTATTTATCCTGCTTCCACAGATAAGAAAGAAAAAGAAGAAGAGAATGAAAGCAGGTGGTGGGGAGGGGCCTTCGTCTCTGACCTCTGACCGCTCTGATATATCTCTGACTGATAAAGAGATGAGAATGGAGGAAGTGTCTTCTGACAGTGAGGGTTCAATCCGCACTGTGGACGAAAAATCCTCTGAGCTGAACCCACCAGAGAGTGACACTGCTGGGCCAAAACAACTCAACAACCCTGCTACACCCATCAGTGCTGCTGCTGGTCAGTCTGTTGAGCAGTCAAAATGTAACGAGGAGAGTTTTGTAGCAACTGCAATGACAGAAACATCACAGTCAAACCAAGAGCTGGGTAGGAACACAAGTGTTGAGAGCACCAGCACCACCAAAGCTTCTCCAGAAGTGTCTGAGGATGCAGCTCAGAAGACTGAAAAAGAGAAGCCGAAATCTAAGAACAAGGGTCAGAAGATTGTGAGAACAAGAGCACAAACAGCTCTAGAGGAGAATGCTAATATGAACCAGAATGCAAACATAAAGAGCAGCAGTACATGCGATCAAAGGGAGCAAGATCTTCAGAATGTGGAACCGCAGAAGCAGCGCCGGTCCAGTGGAGATTCACAGGTGATTGTTGAGCACAGTCAGAAACAGCAGTCTGCTCATGGGATAAAAGATTCTGCCCCTGACAAGAAGAATCCGCAAATCAAGAAACTACAAGAAAGTTGCGATACACAAACCAATAATGACAATCATTCTGCCCCTGACAAGAAGAATCCGCAAACCAAGAAACTACATGGAAGTGGCGATACACAACCCAATAATGACAATCGTTCTGCCCCTGACAAGAAGAATCCGCAAACCAAGAAACTAGATGAAAGTGACGATACACAAACCAATAATGACAATCAGCAAGCCGCACATCCAAAAAGGTATGCAAATAATTTTATGAATGCACTATATAGAAATTGTTTATAAATTACATTGCATAGATGAATCTTTTTCTCCTAGTTTATTATCTGAACAGATATAATGTAATTTTTCAATTGCAGCAATCAGAATGAGGAACCACAGAAATCTTCTGATAAGAAAATGATGTTTGGCCCAGAGAGCAGACCAGAGGTATTACAAAATGTATGTAGTACGGTCACGTAAGGTGCCCCTAGATAACAGGGAGGGAATTTATTTTCTGAAATGGTTTTGCGCTCCTTCGCAATACTTTGTTTCCTTGCAATAAGTTTTGCATTCCCTCATTTATTTTGGGATCCCTCACAATAGCTTTATTCATCATTTACAAAAATTACCCATGATTGTACCTCAGTAACCAGTATGTATTTGTAGTAAAGTCATAGTAACCACAATATTAACTTTTTTTTTTTTTTTTACAGTAACCATATATTACCCATGATATTTGTGGTAAAACTGTGGTAATAATTCAGGAAAAACTAAACTATGGTAATAAAAATCATAATCATGAACCATAGTTAAAGGCCCCTTAAAGTGCTTTGACAAGCACAGTTTGATTTGGTGTTTTGACTTGTTTCCTACTAAACAGGAAGTGGGGGTGGAACATGTTAAATGACTCTTAAAATGACTTTTAAAAATGGCCAATAGATTTTAGTTTACAGAAATACACACACAGACACACACACACTTAAACACTCCTTTCCACCATGCTGCTAATGTCAGAGCCGCTTACAGGGGAAACAAATTTGGAACATAAAACATGCTTAATTTTGGAAAGGTGAGGTGGTAATTTGAGGCAGACTGCCACCGGACTAATGACCTTAACGATGGGAAACGATCCGATAAATTTGGGGCCCGCCTTACATGAGGGGAGATGGAGTGGGATGTCCTGGGAGGACAACCAAACCCTCTGCCTGCACACATAAGCTGGGGGCTTAGACCGGTGTCAGTCTACTGACCTCTTAACCTGAGCTTCAGTCTGTTACAAGGATTCTCTGACGGCTTTCCAGGTGTGTCGGCACATCTGCAAAAACTCATAGATGTACGGAACCTGAGCATTAGGCTCTTGAGTGGGGAACAGAGGTGACTGGTAGCCGAGGCTACACTGGAAGGGTGATAACCCTGGAGATACTTGGCCCAAAACAAATTCTCGCTCAAAGAAAAAGGTTTACAGGAGGCCATACAATGCAGGGTCTTCTCCAGCTCCTGTTTCGCTCGCTCAGCCTGCCCATTTGTCTGGGGATGAAACCCAGAAGACAAACGTTTCCCCCAGCTGTCAACAGAACTCGGCCCAAAAATGAGACACAAACTTTTTTTGAGGGGGATAAAATGAGCCACCTTCGAGAACTGGTCCACAACAGTCAAAATGACTGTGTTGCCATAGGAAGAGGGGAGACCAGTTACAGAATCCATGGTGATGGAACCCTGCGATCAGGGTCTTGAAGGCACCGACAGCGGTTGAGGATTTGAACTGGTCGTGGAACAAACAGTTTGCTTGCTGGGCAGGCAGCAGGAGACGCGGTTTGTCGAAGCACTGTGCAGACTTTAGCCTCCACCTTCCAGGATACCATGCCCACCACTCGAGGAGCAGGGAGGATGGTATCCGCTGGGGTGGTGTAGGTCTTGATTTGTAAAACATTGATATAGAGAGTCTGGTTTAACGTTCTTGCAGCCTGGACAATACGAGAGGGTGAAATCAAAATTTGTAAAAAATAAGGCCCAGCGAGCTTGCCTAGAATTTAGACGTTTAGCGCTGTACTCTAGGTTCTTGTGATCAGTCAAGACCACAAAAGGTATCCCCAAACCCTCTTACCAATGATGCCACTCGCCCAAGCTATCCAGTTGGCTTGGGCGAGTGGCATCATTGGTAAGAGGGTTTGGGGTAATTTATTTGTAATAAATTACCCCATAAATTTGTAATGAGTAATTCCCGGTTACCGACATCGTAATTACGCTCCATGGGGGTCAGCGGTGCGAAAAGAACGCACGTGGATGCATCTTTCCATTATGCATCCAACTTCACAATGAACTGACTAGCAGGGTCGGGGAAAATATAAAATGAGTGCGGTGGAAAACCGCTTAAGTTTAGTAAACTTCAGCCCGCGGGGACCAACTAAATCAGTGCGCGTAGGAGGTGAGATCCGTCAGTGGTGCAGCCTATAGTTGACTATAAGTTGACTATAGTTCCGAAAAAACCTCCGGTAAAAGATGGCAAACCCCATAAACCTCTGCAATGCCTTGCGAGATTCTGGTGCTGGTCACTCGTAAATGGCTTTTACCTTAGCCAGGTCCATATGTACTCCCTTGGATGAAACGATGAACTCTAAGAACAGAACCGACTGTGTGTGAAAAGCGCTCTTCTCCACCTTGACAAATAGCTGGTTCTCTAACAGCCTCTGAAGCACCTGCCAGACAGCACATAGTCCTGCATATTCTGGGAGAAGATCAGAATCGTCAAGATAAACAAAGACAAAATGATCTACCATGTCTCTAAGCACGTCATTCACAAGCCTCTGGAAGACGGCGGGGGCGTTGACCAATCTGACAGGCATTTCCAAATATTCAAAGTGCCCCAATGCATGTTAAATGCTGTCTTCAACTCATACCTCTTCCTGATACGAACCAGGTGGTAAGCATTGCGTAAGTCCAACTTTGTAAAGAGGGATGCCCCCTGCAAGAGTTCGAAGTCTGAGGACCGATCAGCTGCCTAGCCAGGAGGTGATGTGTCCGAGGGCTTTGTCCCAGGGTGTCGTGCACACCAGTAACCCCCTAACTACTGACAAGCGTTGTCTTTTAGCGGACAGGAGGCAACAAGGTGGCCAGAATGGTTGTAGATGTGAAACACAAACACTTTTGAAGTTGTCTCTGCCTTTCCTTGTGGGGCATGGGAAGTCTACCCACCAGCATGGGTTCAAAGTCAGGAGGAGAATCGGAAACTCTGGTTGCAGGCGTGAACAGCGGCAGAAACAATGCTTATTGCATTGAGTTAAATGGTGATCCACCCGGAGGGCTAAGTTCACCAAATCGTCGAACTGCGGGGGAAGGTCCAGAGAGTAAATTTAATCTTGAATAGTGTCTGAGAGACCTCGCAAGAACAAATCGCTAAATCATTGCGGAATCATTCCAATCACTGGAAGCGGCCAGTGAATTCAATGCCTTTAATCGACAAGTGATCGATTACCCTGGAACAGCCCTGAAAATATCCTCCCAGCTTCCCGACCTTGAGCTGCCCAGTCAAACAGTCTGTGAAGTTCAGAGGAGAAAGCTTTATATGAGGAGCAACGCGGGTGCTAATTATCCCACATCGCCGTTCCCCATTCTTCAGCCCTCCAGGAGAGTAATGTGATGAGACATGCAATCTTCAAAGTGTCTGAGTAGTACATTGAGGGCTGCAAGGAGAAGAACAGTGAACATTGTGAGAGGAAAGCCCTAAAAGACCCCTCACCTGAGAATGGCGGTGGAGGAATAGTGCGTGCCTTCAGGGGGCGTGAGAAGCTGCCAGAGGAGTGGGGGGTATGTTCTGCGCTGGACTCGGATCAAAGGGAGAGCGGAGCTGCTGAACCATCATGGTCAGATCCAAGAGCTGTGAAGACACTACCTCTAAAGCATGGTTAGAAGCAGATACAATATCTGTCATGCTTCTAAATCGGGGAATCTTCCTCCACAGTCCTGGGCACCAAATGGTGAGAGTGAATGTAAGCAGACAGGTCATCACACCTCAATAGACAGGCAACCAACAGACACTCAAGTTCGTTCCAACTACACAAGAGAGAAGATTTAGACTTCACAGTAAACAGCGCACATGTGAACAGTAACAGGGAACAATAAACTGGCAAAGAAGGAGAGGAAACTTGAGGAATAAGAAGGGAGTGCAATTAGAGGAAAGCAGGTGGCAGTGAGCATGTAACTCATCACCTTGATCAGCGTCTCGACGAGAACGATCAGCATTCCCATGGTAAAGCTGATCACGCGTGCTGGCTCCACCTGTGAGACATGAGGGGGAGAAAAACAAACAAAAGTTAGAGCCGGCACACATGCCGTGACAGATATTGACAAAAACCAGCAACATTTTTATTTTGATTTCGTGGGGCCTTTAATGGGAAGGAGTGTGTTTTTTATTGAAAACCATGATTTTAAGAACCATTGTATTTGTACCACAGATTAATCATGGTGTTTCTATAGTTGTACTGTACTGTACTGTTTTTTTTGTGTGTTTTTTTTTTGGCACAATGATTATGATTTTTGCTATCATAGTTTTGGTTTTATTAGAATTATTATGGTTTTACTATGAATACCATGGTTAAATATGCTTACTGTGTTAAAAACATGGTATATTTTGTGGTTATGGTATTATTACGAATGACATAGTTCAAATATTGTTGATGTAGTAAAAAGTTTCACTTTTGTAAAGAATGGATAAAGCTATTGCGAGGGAAAACAAAATAATTGCCATGGAACAAAACTTATTGCCAGGGAATGCAAAACATTTTGTGAGAAAACAAAGTTTAAGCTTGAGAGAACACACAACCCACATACAAAAAAAAGGCTTTTCCAAAAAAATTATTATAAATGGGGTCGCACACCAAATGCATCTGGCGAGCGACATGACGTGTTCTGAAATTCGAATCAACTGTTTGACACACACTGCCGTCGCTACTTGGCATCAGTCGCCGCCTTACTACGACTCCGGAGGCTGCTCAAATTTCTGCCGAGCCATGGAGCGCAACTCGCATATTTTCCATTCAATTCAACCCAAATCATTATCAATGGACATAGATTATTTACTCTAGCGTTGTTCATTCTTGAAGAAGGGAAAGACCTTGGTAACATTTGTATGTGTAATGTCTGCCATCTGAACAACATCAACATGCCCTGTGTTTGATACCTGTGCCGTGTCCTAGCTGCGACATGATGTAGCGCTTCTCATCTTATGCGTGACCGTCTAAAGGGGTAACTTTTTGCTCTAGGTGTAAATAGCACCTGCTACACACAGTGCAGCTATCTGTACTCAGATATTCTGGTGGAAACTCCGAAATGAAAGAGAACTGCGCCCCCAAGTGTCGCTGCAGTGGTATACATTTTGAAGATGCTGTGGATGTGTTTTTTATGACAGACGGACCATGGTTTGATTCCCAGTTTTCGACATCTTGTTTCCTGTCTACGCTCTTGATATTTCCTTAAATACTTTTAATAATAGATAGAAATATATAATGTAAAGTTTGATTGCCGAACATTAATTTGGTCACCTGACAGTTTAGGAGTTGAGAGAAAGATTTGATACGGGTAAAATTAATCATGGGTTTACTACAGTAGTATTGTTGAAACTATGTTTTTTAGCTGAAGCCAAAGTTTTAATGCAATTAACCACAATGTATCTACAGTAATAGGGTGTTAATATACTACACTGATTCTTGAGATAAGGGACAAAACACACAAAAGTCTAGATACATTGTTCTACATACAAAAGTCATCTTTATGTTAAAAATCAAGAAATGAATTCTAATAAAAATACTGGAAACGTTAAATGTATAGGAAATGTGTATACTCTCATTTCAAACAAAGTCATGTTCAGATATAACTCTGAGGATCCCTTTCCCACTTCCTGCTCATGGTGGATGCAACAGTAGGACATGTGGTCTGGTAAATTGGATATGTTTTAAACAATGTTTAAGTCTCTATGGTCACAGGTTTTTCAATATATTTTTTTTAAATTCTGGAATAATTTGGTCATTTTCGTTTAGGATATAGAAGTAGCTTCAACTGATGGGAAAAAATGAAATGGCTCCACTTTGCAACACATTGCTCAGATGGGAAAATATTCAATTTTGTCAACTCCGTCAGAATTTTCAGGATAGTGTGAAAACAGAAAAATGTAACCCCTTTAAAGTCTTTACACTCTTGTTGAAAGAATCAAGTAAAATAGCAGGCTTTTTGTGTGTCTGATGGATTTGACATAAATGGAAGTAAGATTTACTGTAAGTTGTGAAATTAATAAAAGTACATTTTCTGAAAAAAGCATTTTTATAAAAACATGTTCCCTTACATGGTTTGTTTGCTGATACATTTGTCTGCAAATTTATCCATTTCAAATTAAGTATTAAAAAATTACAAATAAGATTTTCAACATGTTTTGTCTAATATCTCAAGAATCAGTGAATAACCATGTTTAATTTTGTGGTCACTATGATGTTACAACAAAATACCATGGGTGTACTATGGTACCATAGTTAATGTTTGTAAGGTTAGGGGTTGGGGTTGTTGTAGGGTGTCTGTGGGATTCTAAATTAACAATAAACAGTAAACACTATGCTATTTGATTAAGATTGCAAATAGTATCTGCCACTGTTTGCACCCGAGCCATTTCTAGAGACCAGAAAATCCCAGTAGAGATTTGGAGGTGTGACATGTAACTGTAAGCAACGACTCAGAACTCCCCGTTGCGCCATTCAGACAACACGTGTTTGTTTTCAATGGAGATGGATGCAGCTCAACACATGGCACATAATGCAGGTGTCTCAAAAAGTTTTTAAAAGTACAAGTTTAAACTTGACACCGCACCTTAAAAAAGTGGCGAAAATGCTCAGGGTGCTAAAAATACAATTATCAAAATAATCAAATTAAAAGTTCTAGATAATTATTGTCTCTATTTGATTTATTATTCAAGATAATATAAGAGTCCTCCGGTGCATGTCATGGTCCTGATCACCATGTCAGGGTTTATTTTGTGATAAGAACTGGCTAACTGTACATTATCCCATACTTATTACACAAATCTCTTGAATACTTGATTCTGATTGGTCAATGGTGCCATCCATTGGTCAGATTATTGCTCTGTAACAATCGGACATCCAGGGATTTAGACGTATCAGACCGATCATCAGGGTTGTGCGAGCCGTCTCTGTTGCTTCTCGGTTCACTGTGCGATCTCTACAAGTTAGCTAATAAAATAATTTAAACTCAAATCAATGTTTATTGTGCATTTATTTATTTATTTGGCATGTAATAGATTGAAAATTGAGGAGTCAGATGGTCATTTTTACAATGTAAACGGCGAAAAACTGTGATGCAATCCGGAGTTGGATTTCAGCTGTTCAGTGATTTTTCTTCTCACATAATTACATAATTTCAACGCAAATCAATATTTTATGTCCATGTATTTCTTTATTTGATTAGTAGCCATGTAGGGATACTGTACAGTCAGGCGGTTGCTATCGCAAAATAAACCCTTCAGCGTTAGTCCTGATCACCTGTTGGGTATTATTGTGCACTAACAACCAGCTGAATGTAGATGATCCTTAACATAGAGTATATAATATTGATCATTAAACTACTACAAAAAGAGTGCAAATTACTTTACTGAAAAATCCCATTTGGGGTGATTTCCTAATGAATGAGTCATTAAGAAGGTATTTCGCTATCATTTAGCGATTGGATTAAATGACTTGGCTAATACATTGGTCTATCACTTTAAATTACAAGCACATTGATTTGATTGAGAATAGATATTAGCCATTTCTATTTTTTTGTTTTGTTTTTTAGAAGAATCAGAATTCCAGTCAGAAGGAGCTGTCTGCTCATGAGAAGAAGGATTCAGTGGCTAACAAGAAGAATCCACAATCCAACAAACAAAGTGAAAGTGATGATGCACAAACCGGTGAAGAAAGTCAGCTTGTCTTGCCTCCCAAAAGGTTTGCAAAATTGCTTATCGAATGCACTTTTTTTTATCTTTTATTTTATCTCAGTGATCAACTCAAATGCTGTTTAATATTTTTGAATTGCAGAAATCCAACATCATCTCAGCATATAAACTCCAGTGACAGACTCACCATTTACTTTCATGCAGTCCTGTCAAAAGACTTCAAGTTTAACCCAAAAGAGGATCTGATCTACATAAGGGCTGGGGATCACATTGGTGACTGGAATAAAGATTTGTTTGAGCTGTCTGTGTCACGGTTAGTTTAATAAAGAACAGTTTTTCTGGACCATTTATTGATTCTTCTTCTCTGGAACGAATTAAAAGCATGCGTATTTTGATTTCAGGGATCTTGGAGAACATGGATTTCTTGTGGAAGGGAACTTTGTATGTAAAAAAAAAGATGCAGAATCTGTGTCCATACCCTACAAGTATGTTGTGTATAAAGCCAAAAAGAAAAAGTATGAATTACATTATGAATACATCTATAAGCTGGATTCAAATGAAACCACCAACAGATGTCTGTTTGTCAAACAACATCTACTGAATGATGAAGGTGGGTTTTACCCTCAGGTGATTTTCCACATGAACAATTAAACCTCAGGACTACCCCATAGTGCAATGATGTAAATACATATCTAATGTACATATGTAAATTCACATATTTAATTCAATAACTGTACATACCCTCTTGCACATGTACATATGCCATGCTGTTATATGTCCTATTATTTGTGTGTCTGTTTATACTCTTACCTTGTTTTATATTCTGTGTCTCACTGTAATGTTCTGTGTGCACTTGAATCTCCTAGCACCAAACACAATTCCTTGTGTACGTGAGAACACTTGGCAATAAAGCTGATTCTGATTCTGAAGTTCATCAGAAGTCTGTTTGATCAGTATTTAGTATTTAATAACTTGGATGTTGTTTTTGTCTATTGTAGGAGAATGGCATCAGTATGATGATATCATCTGTGCAGAACCAGCTAAAAGTATGTTGAAGCGACTTAAAGAAACTTTTTGGCCTGACCAGCGGAAAAGTGTAATCCAGGGGAGAGAAATTGCTGGCACATTCATGCTGGAAACAATCTTTGACCTCCTGAGAAGCTGGAGCAAAGTCAACGTCAGCAGCTTCTTTTCTCAGCTCCGACAGTTTTATGAAGTCTACGGAAACCCTTTTGTATTTGAGAAGAAACAGATGAAATGGTTCTCACTGGATTACAGTGAAAAAGATGTAATTAACCATATTTAAGGAATAGTTCAACTGTTTTTAAAGGAAGACATGAAAGAGTGTTCAAATGTAAATGTCACTGGCATTTTTCATATTGTCTCATTTTCATCCTGTCAGGTGAGCAAACTCCTGAATCAGTTCATGATGGATCGGGTGACTCCAGAGCTACAGAAAGATGCTGAAGAAAAGAGTGCCTTCATCAGGGAGCCACTGAAGGCCGCTCTCATCATGCTCTATGTGTGGAAACAGTATCATCTGGAATTAGACAACGGGACTCTCTCTCGTCTCTGTATTGCCCTCTGCCTGCCAAAACTACCTAAAGATGAATTCCTGCCATTCTGGACTGATGTAACCGAATCATTCTCAGCAATAACAAAGTGAGTGCAGTTATCTCGTTTACAGTGTAACATTCTTTGTCACGTTTTCTTGATTATTGTGGCCGAAAACGACTAATTGTGCTAAATATTTTTGTGTTGTTTTGCAGTGTATACTCACAAATAATCATAGTATGCTTGTGTAATGTGATGTCAGTGATGTATAAATGCAATTACCTGTGCATAATAACAAAGCATATGCAATTAGCAAGCAAAACATAATAAATACTCAGAAATGCAATACATTTAATGGAAGACCATTAATACATTTTGTATTACAAGTACATTTTGGTAAGGTTAAAAAGGTAGACCTACATTAAAACAGAACACTGAAAGCACACAAGAGGATTCAAATTAGGCCTGTCACAATTATTACATTGCCTAATTGCAATCTTTTGATATAACCACTATTATTTGAGATAATTGTGATCGTTATATTTTACTTTCCAAATAAGGGAATTTTAATTGAAAATTGAAGTGCTATGAACACTTGCATCTGTGCATTATGTGAGCACTCCAAATTAACTTGAAATGTCCCCCACCGGCACCATAGGCCACACTTACAACAGCTCCAGAAAAGAGCATTTAAAGATTAAACGTTAGCTGTCAAGTATGCTCGCTGCCGTCCCGCGAAAGTCAAACAAGGAATTTAAAAGTGAATGCAAAGCGCACGGTTTTACTTCAACCTTTGTGTATGGAAAATAGTCTTTGTCGTTGCGGGTTCATTCATGCAGGGTTAATGACACACAGTGACAGAGGAGGAGGCCAGACTGTAGCTTAATAACTATAATAAATAAATACAATAAAACTGTAATTAGTCAAATTAAACTAAATCAAACTAAAATCAAGTGAAAATACTGTACATAATACCCTGCAATTTTGTTTTCTTAATATGGCTAGTCTAACCCTCAGTGCTTCAACTGCAGATCTTTGGCATTTTCTGCACCTTGGTTTAGAACAGGGTACAAAACTAACTATTTTAGCCACTTTGATTTTTACAGCCACGTTTATCTGATTCACTTAAACAGTAAATAGGCTATTCAAAATCCTTCTGCAGTTGAATGCGAACTGTAGGATTTGAAGCGATTAAAACCCAGAGCACCTCCTGAGATCATTTGCAGCGCTCAAATAAAGTACAAAACGTTTTGCAGGCCTCTGACACCGAGAAGAAAGAAAATTCTTAATATGCGCGTTCTGCGCTCATGAGCAGTTGAGTGCCATTGAGTAGTTCAACAAACAGTGAACCAGACAGGCACACTGATGGATTTTCATTAGTCTGTTCTTCAATATATAATCAAATGCATTCCTTCAACCTTGCAACTTTTTATGTAAGCAATGACATCTTTTGTAAAATGTCACTCTTGCCTTGTTCAGACCGGGTATTAACATCCATCTCAGGTGATCCGATCACAAGTGGACAGTGCTAAATACAGGTGCAAACGTACAGGTCGGCGAGAAGATGAGCTAAATTACCTGCCACTGTTCAAAAAGTACCTGCCTTCAGGTTAATTTCATACACTATTTGAGCGTAAAGAAAGTGCATATTGATGGCTTTATCTTGACATGTGTGCTGGGAGATGGAGGTTCGTTGTGTTTATACAGTACTTTCGTTTTGCAATATTTAGATTTGAGCCCAATCGATGTGGGATTTTTGAGACCAATACCGATTTGGTGGCTGATATAGGTAGATTTTGAGCTGGAATAAAAACTTACCATTTCTATGTGGATTTTGCACCGATATGACTATACAAAGATACTCAGAAGGCTATTTTCTTAAACAAATATTTTTTATCAAAGAATATTTGAGATTATTATTATACATTGTCAACATTGGAAAAAGTACAATATTTCCCTCTGAAATGTAGTGGAGTGAAAGTATAAAGTTATAGAAAATACCATGGTAATACAAGTACCTCTAAATTGTACTAATGTACAGTTTTCTTGCTTATCAAAACATCATCAGCAATATTTTGCTGTTAATGAATAACAAAACAATTATAAACAATAACTCATGATTCGCTGCTGCCAAGTCCAGAGAAAACAGCGGCAATGGTGTTACACCGTGTTCTGCTATACAAGTTCAGGGAAACTTCCAACGGTGGAAAACCAGAATTTTAAATATTACATTTTGTAAATGCAATAACTGGAATTGTTCGGTTGAAGAAATTCGTTTTGGGGTACTAAACTGCAAATCCTGAACAAAACAGTTTGGTGAATACATGTTTACTCATTAGCTTCCACTCAGCTGACAAGCAGAGTGAAAGTAGCTACGTAGTTATCTAGTTAGCTATAAGCTCATTGTCACGGAGAGTATAAGATTGACGTTGTTTATTTACTTTACAGCATAGTCTCACCAACTAGGTAACAACGTTGCATGAAATCAACACTAACAATACATAATCGACCACCGCACAGTTGTCTGCTGAGCTGCAAAAAGATGCTCTGATGTTTACCTTTCAATCTACGTTATTGACTGCACTGACAAACTATAGCTGGCTAACAGCAAACAGATGTGATAAACATGTGTGACATGGTTGTTAGGGACAGGGTTAACATTGTATTAGTTATATTGAAGGGAAAAATGATGGAGTCATTGTTTATTAACTTTCCAGTATGTATTTCACAAACTAGTTAACAACTTACAGAGAAGACACCGCTTAACTCTGCACTGTCTGCAGAGCCACCGTCAGCTCAGCTCTTTAAACAATGGAGTCGGAGCACGCTCTGCTGGACAAACTACACTATGACACCATTTCTAAATTACCCAAGCATTGTTTTCTGCATTATATGTTCTAAAAAGTTTTAATATCTGCACATATCGGAAAACATATACGCAGATATAATATATCTGTGAAAGGCTAATATCGGCTGACCGATAAATCGGTCGGGCACTAATTTAGATATCGCGCCAGTCGTCTTACTCCCAACTGTGGGGTTTAGGCAAAAAAGAAATACACAGAGTTTTGCCACCAGTAGCAAGAGTCTCATTCAATTTAAATGTTGTGGTCTACTACTTCTCACGTGATTAATGCATCACATGATGCAATCAAACTTTCAATGTGCTTGAACACAGCCCTAGCGGAAAGTGGTTGAATTTGCATTCATTCTTGTGATCACAAAGTCCTGGAGGGACTGACTGTTACTGTGTTTGTATTCCAATGTAATATTTTGTGACACTACACTGCTTCTCTTTGGAAAAGCTAGCTTGCTACTGTAAAGCTATACAATTGTGAAAATTGCTGAGCTTCTTTCACGCTACGGAAAAATTTAGTTTAATTACTAGTGTGACTATTTTTGATAGTTACTGCAATTTTTTTAACTGCAGTACAATGTGGTAATTTTGACGCAGTATTCTGCAGTTTTTCTCGTTGTTCAGTGTGGTTATTTTGATGCAGTATTACTGTAGTGTTGCAATATGAATGCAGGAGCAATGCAGTTTTCAGAACTGCTGTTGTATTGCATCCTATTTTCCCCACTTGTAGCACAGTTTAAAATGGCAGTAATGTTTTTTGTAAGGATTCTCATGAGATGCACTGATTGTGTGGTGTTTGGAATTACCAATGATGAGCAATCAGTCATGCAGAATGTTTGGGTTAGGATGCTGCCATAGAATTAGCTACCAATGTGGACACTGAGGTAGCTCAAGAGAGTTTGAAACAGAAATCTTGTTTTTAAGTTTTGACTGAAGTAATGTTATCTAAAAGATATTTATAACCATGATTCCCTCTCCAGCTTGTCGGAGATGGTGGAGGCACTGATCAACAGAGTGAGAATAGCGGAAATGCCCAAATGGATCATCGTAATTCCTCTGCTGCACCTTCTCAAAGGCACATCAAAACCATTTGAGCCTGTGTTTCATAAGGTCAACTCTACATATGAACAGAGCTGGGCTGGCCTGCAAGGACTCAAATCACTTAATGTGGTTTCCCTCAGAACCCAACAACGAAGGTACTAAATGAGTCTATTCAAATGTAGTGCAGGGTTTGTTGTGTAGGGACATTGGTGACTCAGTGGTTAAGGCTCTGGGTTACTGACCAAAAGGTTGGGGGTTCTAGCCCCAGCACCGCCACTGTTGGGCCCTTGATCAAGGCCCTTTCTTTTACCGGATATGCAAAAAACAACTGTATTTCATTGGCTCTGTACCTGTACTCTGCATTAAAGGGATAGTTCATCCAAAAATGAATATTGTCTTGCCATCCCAGATGTGTATGACTTTCTTTCATCTGCTGAACACAAAATGTTTAGAAGAATATTTCAGCTCTGTTGGTCCTTTTGAATGCAAGTGGATGGTGACCAGAACTCAGAAGGTCCATAAATGGCATAAAGGAGTGATAAAAGTAATTCATGCGACTCCAGTGGTTAAATCCATATCTTCAGAAGCAATATTTCAGGTCATTTTTTACTGTAAATCTCCACCTTTGACCAGCCCCAACCAGTAGGTGGCTGAATGTGAAAGTCACGTCCACACCAGAATGTAGAAATGAAAATGAAAGTGTACTTAAGATTTAAAGTTAAAAAAGGACTTAAATATTGATCTCTTTCTCACCCACACCTATCATATTAGAAGATATGGATGTCACCACTGGTATATGGATTACTTTTATACTGACTTTTGGGCCTTTACATTTCTGGTCACCATTCACTTGCATTGAATGGACCAACAGAGCTGAAATATTCTTCTAAAAATAATTTGTGTTCAGCAGTTGAAAGAAAGTCACACATCTGAGATGGCATGAGTAAATGATGAGAGATTTTTCCTTTTTGGGTGAACTATCTCTTTGAGTCAATTTACCTTTTAAATTGGAACCCACATACAGTAGGTTTCAATGGAAGGTTCCATGAAACTGGGAAGTCTTTAATGTTTCTGATTGTTCGACTGCTTTTTTTATTTTTAAATTGTCATTGTTGAATCCCTCTATGTCAGGGCCATGTTGAATCTGATGAAGACATATGGCCATTTGGTGGAGGTGGACAGACTGCTGGCTCGGACTTGGATGTATCTGATGACAATTGATGATCTGTTTGAGTGCAGCTCCGTCATTCATGCAGAGCTGTTGGACATCCTGCAGGCTTTCATCATGAAATGCCCGAGTGACATATCCTACAGCACTTCCACAGTGAGTATCAAACCATCTCTTGTAAAGGTTGTAATCTACAAACCAGAGCAGATTATACTTTTAATGAGCAAAATACCATTGACAATTATTTTTATAAGGAACTGTGAGAAAAATGTATCAGTTTGGGCATTTGTATACATCTCAATTTAGTTTTTTTTTATCTTTCCATAGAGGGTTTCAGAGACACTGGCACAAATTCAAAGTCAATTGCTTGAAAGCAGATACAGGTGATGATCTCTCACTGAATTTGAACTCCTATGTTTAAAATGGAATACTAACTAGCTGCTTAGTTCAAACTGTACAGTATTTACAGGATACTGCCTGCTTTTATTAACAAAAGATTATGTGAAGGAGGAAGCATTATGCAATCAAAAAACTAAAATGTTTTTGCTGCATGAGTTTTATTATGTTGCATGTTCATGTACAGTTATTGTCGGAGTTATTTTGCTTTATTCCAATTTTGTATAAAATTGTAGTGCAATCAAGTATTGTGTCAAGAAGGATAGGTTAAAAATCATGGTTGATATTCCTTCTGTTTCACTTGTCACATATACATATTTCAAGCAGTGCATTCAGTTCAAATCCTTTTAGCAAGTCAAGTCACTCCACGGCCATTTTGGAACACCCTCGGGCAGCTATTTTTCAATGTAAACAAGCGGCGGATAAATGCATCTCCTATTTACCTTAATAGGGAAAGACTGAAATCTCAAAAATGTTTGGTCAAGATTACGATCAAAGAACATATTTCAAATCAGTAGTAAAATCTGACAACACTGGTATCATAAATTGTGCTTCTTTACCTCAGATTATGCTAAAAAACGAAATTGTCCCAGCTTGTAAAGCTAATGCTCGTTCTTGAGTTGATTGACAGATGATGTCTGTATCTTAAAGGTGATTGAAATACTTACCTGTTAGGTGGGACTTACTTTCTACATCCGTTTACCATTGGGCGTTCCAATTGACCCGTCTCCAGAGCTGCATGATTCTGGATAAATTGAAATCACGATGATTTTGCTAAGAATAAAGATCACGATTCTCTCACGATTCTGAAGAAAAATTCTTATTTCAGTGATTTACAAAACCTGGACATAAGGGTACTAAACAAAGTAACATGTAATTGACTAAATGTTCTCTGCTTCAATCTATGAAATGCAATAAGTTTGTAAATGAAATACAGTCAGGTCCATAAATATTGAGACATCGACACAATTCTAATCTTTTTGGCTCTATACACCACCACAGTGGATTTGAAATGAAACGAACAAGATGTGCTTTAACTGCAGACTTTCAGCTTTAATTTGAGGGTATTTACATCCAAATCAGGTGAACGGTGTAGGAATTACAACAGTTTGTATATGTGCCTCCCACTTTTTAAGGGACCAAAAATAATGGCACACACCTTGCTGTTCCATGGCCAGGTGTGTGTTATTCCCTCATTATCCCATTTACAAGGGACAGATAAAAGGTCCAGAGTTCATTTCAAGTGTGCTATTTGCATTTGGAATCTGTTGCTGTCAACTCTCAATATGAGATCCAAAGAGCTGTCACTATCAGTGAAGGAAGCCATCATTAGGCTGAAAAATCTAAACAAACCCATCAGAGAGATAGCAAAAACATTAGGTGTGGCCAAATCAACTGTTTGGAACATTCTTAAAAAGAAAGAACGCACCGGTGAGCTCAGCAACACCAAAAGACCCGGAAGACCACGGAAAACAACTGTGGTGGATTACCGAAGAATTCTTTCCCTGGTGAAGAAAACACCCTTCACAACAGTTGGCCAGATCAAGAACACTCTCCAGGAGGTTGGTGTATGTGTGTCAAAGTCAACAATCAAGAGAAGACTTCACCAGAGTGAATACAGAGGGTTCACCACAAGATGTAAACCATTGGTGAGCCTCAAAAACAGGAAGGCCAGATTAGAGTTTGCCAAACAACATCTAAAAAAGCCTTCACAGTTCTGGAACAACATCCTATGGACAGATGAGACAAAGATCAACTTTTACCAGAGTGATGGGAAGAGAAGAGTATGGAGAAGGAAAGGAACTGCTCATGATCCAAAGCATACCACCTCATCAGTGAAGCATGGTGGTGGTAGTGTCATGGTGTGGGCATGTATGGCTGCCAATGGAACTGGTTCTCTTGTATTTATTGATGATGTGACTGCTGACAAAAGCAGCAGGATGAATTCTGAAGTGTTTCGGGCAATATTATCTGCTCATATTCAGCCAAATGCTTCAGAACTCATTGGACGGCACTTCACAGTACAGATGGACAATGACCCGAAGCATACTGCGAAAGCAACCAAAGAGTTTTTTAAGGGAAAGAAGTGGAATGTTATGCAATGGCCAAGTCAATCACCTGACCTGAATCCGATTGAGCATGCATTTCACTTGCTGAAGACAAAACTGAAGGGAAAATGCCCCAAGAACAAGCAGGAACTGAAGACAGTTGCAGTAGAGGCCTGGCAGAGCATCACCAGGGATGAAACCCAGAGTCTGGTGATGTCTATGCGTTCCAGACTTCAGGCTGTAATTGAAAAAGTGAAAGTTACATTTTTGATTGTTAATCTGTCCCATTACTTTTGGTCCCTTAAAAAGTGGGAGGCACATATACAAACTGTTGTAATTCCTACACCGTTCACCTGATTTGGATGTAAATACCCTCAAATTAAAGCTGAAAGTCTGCAGTTAAAGCACATCTTGTTAGTTTCATTTCAAATCCATTGTGGTGGTGTATAGAGCCACAAAGATTAGAATTGTGTCGATGTCCCAATATTTATGGACCTGACTGTATACATTTTAAATGTCCTAAGTCCAACAAATACATTATAAACCAGACAGCACCTTGTGATTATTGCAATAAAGAAATAAATATCCTGTTAAAAAACATAATAATAAAAATAAAAAAAACACGGTTTTACTTGTTTATTACATGCTAAGTTAAAAGCAAAACGAGCAAAAAAAAAGCTTCATTAACAGTTCTGTTAAATTGTATTGCACTTGTAAGCAAATATGCAATAAAACACTATTGTTGTTATTTTACAAAAGTTTTTTTAAATAAACATCAATAATTTAAATTAAAACAACGAGGCCTTGTTATGATCCCTTGTTGTCTGTCCCGTGTTTTCTGTTTCACCCGTCTCTGTTCACATTCCATGTCACGTTTTCCTTGTTGTCCGCCCCGTGTTTCACTGTCTTCGTGTTAAAACTACATTTCCCATGATCCCCAGCACTCATCACTGCCAGCCTTGTGTCATTGTGCTCACCTGATTGTAGTTTGTCATCATCTTGTATCCAGTGTATATATACCCTGTTTGTTCTCCATTCCCTTGTCTATCGTTTATGTTTATGGATGCTTGCTCGTGAACCCTGTTTATGCCTCTCGTGTTTTGTTCCATTTAATGTCTTCCGTGTTTTGTTTCTATTTTTTCCCATCGTGGATGTTTTGTTTGTTCCTGTTTTGGTTGTCTTATTAATTCAATAATAACCCTGCGTTTGGATCCTTGCCCCTCGTCTGCCTTCCTGCTCATCGTTACAGAACGATAGACCCACCTATGGATCTAGCAGCGGTTTTCCTTGAACTGGCCCAGGCAAATCTTCCCCTCCGCGAGTACTCACGACTCTTCTCCACGGTCGCTACCCACACCGGGTTCAACGACGACGCCCTGAGGACCATCTACTGGGTCAGGTTACCGTCATCCCGGCGGAGATAGGCGCCGAAACCCGGAGACCACCCGTGGAGGAAGTACGTGAGTCTCGTGCTGAGGAAACTCGCGCCCGAGGAACCACCCCTCGTGATTCCGGCTGTCGAACCTGAGCCCCTACCTACCCGGACCAACGTGCCAGCGCTGCCAACTTCGTCCGCCCGAAGGAGGAAGAGAAGGAAGGCTTCCGCCTCCCAACCCACGCCTGCCACGGTCAGCGAGCCAGAGCTCACGCCTGCCACGGTCAGCGAGCCAGAGCTCACGCCTGCCACGGTCAGCGAGCCAGGGCCCACGCCTGCCACGGTCAGCGAGCCAGGGCCCACGCCTGCCACGGTCAGTGAGCCAGAGCCCACGCCTGCCACGGTCAGCGAGCCAGGGCCCACGCCTGCCACGGTCAGCGCGCCAGCGCCTGTAGCCTCTACCGTCCCAGAGCCAGCGCCTGTAGCCTCTACCGTCCCAGAGCCAGCGCCTGTGGCCTCTACCGTCCCAGAGCCAGCGCCTGTAGCCTCTACTGTCCCAGAGCCAGCGCCTGTAGCCTCTACCATCCCAGAGCCAGCGCCTGTGGCCTCTACCGTCCCAGAGCCAGCGCCTGTGGCCTCTACCGTCCAAGACCCAACACTTCCCGAGCTTTCCAGAGCTCCGCCTCCCGAGCTTTCCAGAGCTCCGCCTTCCGAGCCTCCCGAGCTTTCCAGAGCTCCGCCTCCCGAGCTTTCCAGAGCTCCGCCTTCCGAGCTTCCCGAGCTTTCCAGAGCTCCGCCTCCCGAGCTTCCCAGAACTCTGCCTTCTGAGCTTCCCGAGCTTTCCAGAGCTCCGCCTCCCGAGCTTTCCAGGACTCCTCCTCCCGAGCCTCCCAGGGCTCCGCCCCTCAAGCCTCTCGAGCCTCCCAGGGCTCCACCCCTCAAGTCTCTCGAGCCCCCCAGGGCTCCGCCTCTCAAGCCTCTCGGGCCTCCCGGGGCTCCGCCTCTCAAGCCTCTCGGGCCTTCCGGGGCTCCGCTTCTCAAGCCTCTCGAGTCTGCCAGGGCTCCTCCTCCCGAGATTCCCAGGGCTCCGCCTCCAGAGCCTCCTACGGCTCTGCTCCCAGAGACTCCAGAGCTTTCTAGGGCTCCGCCCCTCAAGCTTCCCGAGCCTTCCAGGGCTCCGCCTCTCAAGTCACTCGAGCCTCCTACGGCTCCGCCCCTAAAGGTGGTGGTGGCGTAGTGGCTAAAGCACAGGGCTGTTAATCAGAAGGTCACAGGTTCTAACCCCATGGCCACCACCATTGTGTCTTTGAGCAAGGCACTTAACTCCAGGTTACTCCGGGGGGGAATGTCCCTGTAATAATTGCACTGTAAGTCGCTTTGGATAAAAGCGTCTGCCAAATGCATAAATGTAAATGTAAATGTAAAGGCCCCTACGGCGCCACCTTCCTCGGCTCCTCCTCCCGAGCCTCCCAGGGCTCCGCCTCTCAAGTCACTCGAGCCTCCTACGGCTCCGCCCCTAAAGGCCCCTACGGCGCCACCTTCCTCGGCTCCACCTCCTGAGCCTCCCTCGGCTCCACCTCCAGAGCCTTCCAGGCCGCCGCCTTTAAAGCCTCCTATGGCACCACCTCCCTCGGCTCCTCCTCCCGAGCCTCCCAGGGCGCCGCCTCTCAAGTCACTCGAGCCTCCTACGGCTCCGCCCCTAAAGGCCCCTACGGCGCCACCTTCCTCGGCTCCACCTCCTGAGCCTCCCTTGGCTCCACCTCCAGAGCCTTCCAGGCCGCCTCCTACAGCGCCACCTCCATCGGCTCCGCCTCCCGAGCCTCCTACGGCTCTGCCCCCTGAGACTCCAGAGCCTTCCTGGTCTCCACTCCTAAAGCCTCCTACGGCGCCGCCTACCTCGGCTCCGCCTCCTGAGCCTCATTCAGCTCCACCTCCTGAGCCTCCCTCAGCTCCGCCTTCTGGGCCTTCTAAGCCATCTCCCAGGCCACCAAAGCCGGCCTCTGTCCTGTGGCCTCCTCCCAGGCCTCCTGACCCGGTCCCTGTCCTGTGGCCTCCCCCCAGGCCTTCTGACCCTGTTCCCGTCCTGTGGCCTCTTCCCAGACCTCCTGACCCAGTCCTCTGGCCTCTTCCCAGACCTCCTGACCCAGTCCCAGTCCTGTGGCCTCTTCCCAGGCCCCCTGACCCAGTCCCTGTCCTGTGGCCTCCTCCCAGGCCTCCTGACCCTGTTCCCGTCCTGTGGCCTCCCCCCAGGCCTCCTGACCCGGTCCCTGTCCTGTGGCCTCTTCCCAGGCCCCCTGACCCAGTCCCTGTCCAGTGGCCTCCTCCCAGGTCCCCCAAACCGGTCCTTGCCCGGTGGCCAGCTCCCAGACCACCTGAACCTGTCCTTGCCCTTTGTGCCCCCTTGGACTTCCTGTCTGCCCCTCGTTGCCCCCTGGACTGTCTGTCTGCCCCGCGTTGCCCCCTTGGACTGCCTGTCTGCTCTCTGTGCTCCCTTGGATTGCCTGTCTTGCGTCCCTTTGGTCTGTCTAATTGTCCCTTGTATCTCCTTGGTCTGTCTCTGTGTCCCTTGTGCCCCCCTTCATCTGTCTGTTTTCCCCCCGGGTCTACCCCCTCACTCCTTGGTCATTTTTTCTTGTTGTTGTTTTTGTGGGTCTTTTCCCCTCTAGGACCGTCTGGAAGGGGGGGCCTATGTTATGATCCCTTGTTGTCTGTCCCGTGTTTTCTGTTTCACCCGTCTCTGTTCACATTCCATGTCACGTTTTCCTTGTTGTCCGCCCCGTGTTTCACTGTCTTCGTGTTAAAACTACATTTCCCATGATCCCCAACACTCATCACTGCCAGCCTTGTGTCATTGTGCTCACCTGATTGTAGTTTGTCATCATCTTGTATCCAGTGTATATATACCCTGTTTGTTCTCCATTCCCTTGTCTATCGTTTATGTTTATGGATGCTTGCTCGTGAACCCTGTTTATGCCTCTCGTGTTTTGTTCCATTTAATGTCTTCCGTGTTTTGTTTCTATTTTTTCCCATCGTGGATGTTTTGTTTGTTCCTGTTTTGGTTGTCTTATTAATTCAATAAAAACCCTGCGTTTGGATCCTTGCCCCTCGTCTGCGTTCCTGCTCATCGTTACAGGCCTTCAGTGTTTCTCTTGTAAAAATGTATTCATGCTTGTAAAGGAATTAATCAACAGCCAGTAATTAAATAGAGAACAGATTAAACAGAGATTTTTCAGCAACAGTAGCAATTAAACATTTTAAAAATAATAATATAAAACATTAAAAAGGTAATTTAATGCTAAACGAAACTGCTTAAGTGCTTGACACTCTTTACTGTGTGATTATTAGATCTTCATTAATACTGATTTGATGCAGTAAGAATGCCTGAATGCAACAAAAAACAGACAGCAAAAAATTATTTCAGTGATTTACAAAACCTGGACAGCTTATTAGACATCACACTGATCTATTATTTTGAAGAATTTGTCCCATCTGCTTATACATATATGGCTGTGTTTGCTTTAATATCTTGTCAAGATTTAATCCCGTCTGTTTACACTCTCACATTTACACATGTTATGATTAAAAAACAGGGCAGAGTCTTGTGCAGGTGCGCTTCTTAATTTATCTTTAATCTGTTTGAGACATTTCAATTGTAGATGTTTACTTATCATCGTAATGACTCCCCTGCTCTTATCAGTGTAATGACTCCCCTGCTCTATAAAAGAAATGCCCACCCCATATCTTCCCAAAATGTTCAGCTTCCTGTGGAGAAAGATGTGTTTCTTGAAGAAACACAATATCATATTTCTTATACTTAAGAATATAAATAACATTCCTTCTTTTTATGGGGTGGCCCAACCCATTCACATTCCACATGGAGAGAGACAATCCACCATTGTGTGTCATAAACAAGATTGTAAAGACCACATCCAGGCATTAGTGCAACCCACAAAACCTGAACATTCCCCAAGAACAAAACAAACAGAAAAAAGAAAAACATGCGCATCAACTCGGCAACTGGCATCCATCCCTCCAAACTCAAACAGTCCATGCACGCCTACGAGAACCTCTGCAAAAGAAATGTGCCTTCGGATTGCTCAAGTCCGGTGTTTGTATACAAATTTTGTGAGATAGAATTACACAGTAAAATATAATCTATAAAACAAACTCCAGCCAATAGGCTGAAGAAGAACAAGGAGCATGTAGATTCATCCATAAAACGTTCTTGAAGGTGTGACACTCCACAAAATAAACTCCAGCCGCTAGGTGGAACCAGCACAAAAAAGAAAAATAAAGAGGCATACAAATTTCTCAAAAAGTCAAGCGAATGTTTAGTGAGCTGGTCCACTCGGCTGCAACATGAGTTAGTTACTCAATGACTTTGCAAGAAATACTCGACAAAACAAACTCCAGCACAAGGAGCGTGTATATTCATCAATAAATTTCTCCTGAAGGTGTGTTGCTTCTACAAAATAAACTCCAACCGATAGGTGGACCAACCACAAAGAGCGTTTAGATTAATCCATAATTCTGTACTGAAGGTGTCTTACTCTACAAAATAAACTCCAGCTGCTTGGCGGAACCAGCACAAATAGAGTGCACAGATTCTTCAAACAGTCAAGCGAATGTTCAGTGAGCCGGTCCACTCGGCTGCAACGTGAGCACAAGACGAGCCACTCACTCTATTGACTTTATGAAGGAAATCTCTTGCTGTGAGCATGTAAATGTTTTACCACCATCCTTAGCATCTATTCTCAATTTGGCCTGGAATATCAGTGCAAAAGCGACCTTCCATTGATGTAAATGTTTATTGAATTCCTTGAACCGATCACGTTTCTCTCTTGACTTGAAGCCTGGGAACAAGAAAATGCTGTGGTTCTTCCAAGAAAACCTTTTTATACTCACAGGATCTGTATCGGATGATCGCGGCCTGTCAACCTACACGGATCACCGAGCCAGAACCCTGTGATCTCGCTCGATTTCCAGCTTATGGCCTGCCATGTTGAGCAGACTTGAGAAGAGCCCATCCAGGAATTCCACTATATCCTGTCCCTCTGCTCCCTCCGGGACTCCCACGATACGGACGTTATTCTGCCTGCTACGGTTTTCCATGTCCTCCAATTTCTCCCAGACATGCTCCCAATCCACCTTGGTTGCTAACGGATTAGCAGAGAATTCCTTCTCCGATGACTCCAGGTAATCAATCCATTTCCATTTCTCGACATCCCCCACTCTTGTAACCACATCAGTAAACTTCCATGGCGGTGATCGATCAACATATCACAGTAAGATCCTCCAAGTCAGCAACGACCTTCGTCAGCATTGCCGACATGTTCAGCATCTCCTGCCGCATTTCCCACACCTCTCTGATCAAATCGACCCCCTGGCCCGCGGCCTGCTCAGGGGTGTCAGCTTGAGCATGTAAGTGTCTTTTAATGTCTCCAGAGCCCAAGGATTTTGAATTCTTTGTTCCATAACTGTTCTAAGAGGGCAATATGACAAAGTGTATCGAATCTCAATGGTTATGTCATAAAAAGTATTAAAACTAGCAAAGTAGACAGATCTCGCCGTTCACATGTCCGATCCTCGCATGGCGTCACGTGACTCTGGTTATTGCATTGTTAAGCCAGCCACGAATTAAAAATAGACCGTTTAGACCGTCACTAAAATAAAAACGATGTGCGCTTACTAAAATGACTATGGTAATCTGAAGGAAGAACAGACAGACTCATGTTGTGCACATTCATTCATTGAGTTGGGCAGCGAATCGTCACATAATGTCAAAATAGGATGCACTATATTTTGATTATGCAATCTATTACAGATTATATTATAACAGTCTATAATAATGAATAGATGATGCACTGGAACAACAGATGCAATGTAGCAGCCAAAGACATCTGTCAGACATGTTATAATATATACAGTTATGTACATGTCATTGCTCCTCGAGTTACTCGACAAGTAATTAGTCAGAGTTCTCGAGTAGACAAAATGTCCAAAATAGCCCATCCCTAATATATACTGTACCAATTCTCTGTAGAAATGAACTTAGTTGGGAGGACACTACATTTTCTATTATTTTCGACATAAATAGGAGATTTGAAATCGGTCCTATTAATTATTAGCCAATTCTCAAGGATCAAGCAGTTGCTTCATAATAACATTTAACAGTTTGATAACTGTCATTTTATAGTTTCTTGGGACATGTCCTAAGGATAGTGAGGAGTTAATAATATTAAGAAGAGGTTCTGAGATTACAGGGAACACCTCTTTTAACCCTTGTAAAGTGTTGATTTTTTTTTTTTTACCCAATTTGATGTTCCTGGTCAAAAATTACCAGCCTATTAAAAATTGTTTATAAAAACTGCTTTCTTTCAATTAGCAAAGGTTTTGTCTTTCTTTTTGGAGCTTATTGATCATAGGCCTCATTGACCTGAGCTTATGCACCTCTGTTTTTGAGTGAAAAAAAAAGAATTATTTGTGGATCATTTTTTAATATTAAAATATGAAAACATTCTGTACTATTTATCACAATAGTATGCTTTAATGTTTAACTAGGAAGTTTGTTTTGAAATGCTTTTATTTTGTACAAAATGGCTAAAAGTCAAACTTGTGGTGTTCCCGTTCAAAAATGATTGGCTTATAAAAAATGCCTGTAAATATCTCATTATGCTATATTATCACCAAATATTGGAATAGATCTTTTTGCCAACTTTCTTACTTTCAATTAGCACAGGTTTTGTATTTCTTTTTGGAACTTACTGATCGTAGGCCTCATTGACCTGAGTTATGCACCTCCATTTTGAGAAAAAAAAGCATTATTTGTGGATACTTTTGTCAATATTAAATAAAATATGAAAAGATTTCACAGAGATGAACTTTATCCTACACTGAACTGAATCCAACATCCATTCATCCAGTATTACCACACACACCAGAACTGTTTTTGCCCCACAGTGACACCTCTCCAAAATAATCTTTCTTTGATCATCTTTCTTTCATCAAGCATTGTGTGTTTCAAATGCAGAGCACACATTTGCAACAGTGTTGGTATTTTTGTTCCATGAAATGTTATTTATATGATAGTGTTAATTTGATGATAGGCTTAGGACTTTGTCACAATGTTCCGATTTGACTGGGAACACCACAAGTGTTACTTTGTGCCCTTTTTAAGAAATAAAAGCATTTCAAAATAAAAGTCAGTTTTTTGTAATCTTACCCATTCATTTTCAATTGTGGGAATTATGGGAACATCATAATTCTATTGATTCTATTGGAGTGGGGTAACTGTGGGACAAAGACAGATCTGGTGTGTGTGTGTCATGCCCCTACAGGGGCATCTCACTCCTCAGTGTGCCGGGAAAGGTCCTGTCAAGGATTATTCAATATCGCTTGCTAGGCACGCTGAGGAGAGGCATGTGGAGCCTCAACCATTGCTCAACCATGTTGTGTATGCAGATGATCTGGTAATTGCTGCTCACTCAGAGGAGGAGTTGGGGGTGCTGCTGCTGAACCTGGAGCATATATACCCCCATCTTCCAATTGGTGATACAGCAGTTGTGAAGAGAGTGGAGAGTTTCCTATACCTGGCCAATGTGCTCATGACTGGCTCCAGTTTAGCAGCGGATATCTCACTCCAAATCAGTGGAGCGGCATTGTCTTTTTATCGATTGCGTAACGCTGTGTGGAAGCTACCTGGTCTGTTGCTCCGCACGAAGCTCCTCGGCCATGGTCATTCCCTCCCTTCTCTATGCTTGTGAAACATGGACGCCTTTTAATGGAATATCTTCACCGGTTAGAAACACTTAGGCTGGCCTGCCTACAATCCATCCTGGGTTTAACCAGGCTGGATTGTGTGAGGAGCTCACAAATCCTTGAAAGATCTGGACAAAGTTCCATTGTTGAACTCCTCCGGCAGGCAAGGCTGTGTTGGCTGGGCCATGTAGCCCTCATGACCTGCCACCGCATGCCTAAACAGCTTTTGTTCGGCCGGATTGAGGGTGCTAAATGGGTGCATCACGGGCTAGAGAGGAGATGGAGTGATGTGGTACAGGAGGATGTGGAACTGAGTGGACTTGCCACTTACTGGTACCAGCGGTGTCAAGATCGGCCTCTGTGGAGGAAGCTCATGAAGGATGCTACTGGGCAGTTGGAGGCAGTCGCCCTCCAACAACAATGGAGTGTGGAGGAGCGATGCTCACAACAATGAGCTGAGTGCCGGATGGCTACTACACATCAAGTTGGTACAGTAGGGGGCACAGGTGGCCCATCAGCCAGTTGTCTCAGTCAGCTGACCCGTGGCATCTGGGTCTGCCCCAAGACCTCCTGCCAGCGGGTTTTGGACACTTCACGTGGCCTCAAGGTGCAGATAGCCTGGCACAAGAGTCGTGGTGATGTCACCGCCACTTAGTGGCGAATGGCGGTTGTTGTTGTTGTGTGTTTGTGTGTGTTATGTAATGTTGGATGGATGTTGGATGCAGTTCAGGGTAGGATAAAGTTAATCTCTGTGAAAAAGAATGCATGTAATACTCAAAAGATTTGTGTGTATACGTGAGTATATGTGTGTTCATGTGTGCACGTGAGTTTGTGTACATGAACATGCATGTTCGTGTGTGTGTGTGTGTGTGTGTGTGTGTGTGAGGCTGGTCATTTTTGACGGGGAACACCAAATGTGTAACCAGGTGAAAAAAAATTTCAATTTTTTTGGGGAAGTTGTGATATGCTGTGTGAGCAAAGTCAGTAGGTTTTAGTCAAATAGGATAACATTAACTAGCATTTTCAGGCAAAAGATAATCCTTTCTTTTCAAAATGGCCAAAACACAACATGATTAGAGCAAGGTTTAGAGTTTAGCTGGTATTGGATCTAACATAGATGTTGTTGCTTTTGATGTTTTGATAAGTTTTGTAAACTGTTTATGACCTATGGCAGTGAAGTATTGAAGTTGTTTGTGAGGAAAATTATTTGACACTGTTTTCTGAGGTGATTTGGCAGTCGATTACATAATTCCAATTTTTATTTCTGATGATTTCAATTTTATCAGTAAAAACAAAATACATGAAGTCATTACTATTGTGCTGCAATGGAATGTCCGTTTCAGTTGAGACTTTATTCCTAACCAATTTAGCCACAGTACTGAATAAACATCTAGGATTTTTGTGGCTATTTTCTATGAGTTTGCTAACATATGCTGACCTGGCATTTTTAGTGCCTGTCTGTAGCTAGAGACACTATCCTTACATGCACCGCGAAATACCTCTACTTATGTATTCTCCCACTTGCTCTCCATTTCCGAGCTGCTCTCTTGAGAGCATGAGTGTGATCTTTGTACCATGGTGCGGGGCTTTTTACTAGACACTATCAAGAGTGCTAGAGAAGATTGTATTTATATTTTAAGTTCTACTAAACTTTTTGGTTTACTGAGTATTTGAGACAAATCTGGAAGATTATTAGTGAAGTTATCTTTAGTGGTCAAAATAATAGTTCTACATGAATGATAATCGTAGCATACAAGAGATGAGGTAATGATTTGAGATGCAATCGCTCTTCAGCAGAATTTCTATATTATCAACATCAACTCCATATGACAGAATTAAACTTACTAGTGTAAGTTTATGGTGATGAGTTGGTCCTGTCACATTTTGTCTGACTCCAAGAGAGTTGTGAATATTGATGCTAATCCCAATGTGTCATTTTCATTATCTATGTGAATGTATGAGTCACCAAATATTAAATTTCTATCCAGAGTAACAACTAGATCTGATAGAAAATCTGCAAATTCACCAAGGAAATCAGAATAAGGCCCAGGTGATCTATATACTGTTGCAAGGGCAAAAGACAACAGAGATGATTTTTTTTATATCTGACGATCGGTCACATTAAGCATTATTAGTTCAAAAGACTTACATTTATATCCTGTCCCCTGAGTAACACCAAAAACTTCACTGTAAATTGTAGCAACACCTCCTCCTCGACCCTTCAGACATGGCTTATGTTGATAACAATAACCTGGAGAGTAGACTCATTTAAACTAATATATTCATCCGGTTTAAGCAGGATTCAGTCAAACGGAGCACATCCAAATTATGATCTGTAATAATTTAATTTACAATTAGTGCTTTGGTTGAAAGAGATCTACCTTTTATATGATGTTTATCAATCAAATTTTTTCGAAATGATTTAGTGAGGGGTTTGTGTTTGATTGTTCGGGGAACAGACACACTCCCTATATAATATCTAGGTGATAACCCTTAAGAAGTAAATCAATACAAATCCTATAGGGTTAATTCTCTTAGTAGGTGCACTGTTTAACTGGCTTTCATTACCATTCTAGTTGTCCCAGTGAGGATTATGGCGTGCAGTGTTTACAAGCAACTGGCAAACTTCTAGAGAAGATCTGCAAAGAAGTCCGTAACTTCTCCTATGCACAAAATATCACTGACATTCCTGTTGCTTGCATGGACATAGTCGCCTCTGTATCACAACTTGCCCAGGTACTCCATTCTTATGCCATGTCATCTTTGTTTCAATCTGATTAAAGCCAGTATATGTTTATAAGTCATAAAATTGACTCGAAATGGCTAAATATTTGTTCAACCCAAAGATGACACAACAAGCAGACACTTTTCCTGAAAAGACTCTTGTATTACTCAATGAGGCCAAGCAAACCATCAGAACATGGATCAGTCAAACCTTCAAAGGCAGGATTTTGAACAGTGGATACATGACTGTAGATTTCACAGCAGAGATTGAGGTAAGCAGAGCAAGTATGTTCATGCATATTTACCAGTGGTCTACATTTTATAATTCCCCAAGTCACAAGCTTTAAATGTATATAAAGAATTACATTACAAATCTGTGCTTTACAGATCTGGAACAACATTATAGCCATAGATTTTATGAACAAGGACTTCACTAAAGAATGGAGAGAGACTTTCAAACGGGACTTTGAGGGGAAATATCAACAGGTACTTATTACATTTCAGTGAAATTGTCCAGTTAAGGTTATTCTATTTCAAATGGAAATGTTTCTTTGTTTTGTAAGATGGCTCATCTCTCATCCACAGCTTCAACAGTTGTGAAGTGATGAATGATTATTTTGTGCCATTGAAAAACCAAATGCAGCAATCCCAGTGCATTTTAAAAGTTGCTTTCACTTAAGAGAAACACTTCCAGTTGTACTACAGTAGACATTCAACAATGACCTGAATAACTGAGACATATTTACATGACGTATTTCAGTGTATTTATGAATCTGCAAATCTGTTTGCTTTTACTTACTTTTAGGAAGATCCTCTCGATCAAATCCAGGTTTATTGCTCAAAGATAGAGAAACTTAATGACTCGCACCCTCATTTGGTGGGTAGTGTTGAGAAGAGTTCTCTCCAAGCTGTTACAACGATATGCCAGGTAAAATACTTTCATTTGCTATTCTTGACAACATGAGTTCGCAAAAGTCCAGTTTGAAGCCAGCTAGTTCCCCGTTTTGTACCCTAAACCAATATCAAAATGCACATTGTGAAAGTATGCTAACTTGTAATGCTTAAAATAATGAGTGCATAGAAATGGAAATGGATGTGGTTTGAAATATTTTATGAACGTCTTAATTATTTTGAGTAGAAAATATATGTGCTGCATAAATGTCACATTTATTCAAAGTCTTTGTATTTTTGTCTTGTTTTCCTGAAGAAAAAAATCCTCATAACAGAAGCAAAACTGCACTACATATGCATTATATAGATTTCAGAGCATATATCTTTAATTAAGATGACTTTTCTTACCACATTGGCATTTTATTTCATGTTTAAAGCACCAACAATATTTGGTGAAGTTTATGCTTAAAATAAGACAAGTCTTAATATATTGCACAATTCTTCCTCAATAAATTAGTCTTGTTTAAAGGTTTAGACATTTTTACTTGAATACAATTGAAAAATACTGATGAAGAAATGTGCGTTTTTGCAGTTTAAGCATTTAAATAAGGCTGAACACAGTTGCTGTTGTGGAAAGCAAGTACAAATAAAGCCTACTTTTTAACAGACTAAATCTGAGGGGAGGCTTTTTGAGAGATTCAGTAGATACAGAGTGAACTGGAAATTTGGAAAGCTTGTGTCCACCATCATCCTAAAGTCCTGGCCAAGAGATGACAATGGGACATATCTGGACGATGAAGAAGTGATTCTCCAACATCTTGTGAATTGGACAGCTGCCAAAAATATTTTCCAGCTTCATGGTATTTCTATGTCCATTGTTAAGTTAAACGTTTCTGTTCTTTTTCTCAGAATCAATGACCTTTGCTTTTTTCGTTCTTCAGGTGCTGATGAAAAAATGTTTGAACAGCTTTCTGATGAGGCGAAAGAGAAATTTGTCATGGCAACCTCCGTATTCACAAACCTTTCAAATCAGCTTGTCAATGGAAAAATCAAGATAAAGCTTCTCAATCACATCCTCCATAAGGAGAGAACTTTCTTAGAACTGCTTGATTTAGGTAAAAATACCATCTAGATTTAGTTTTGGATGTGAAATTTTACACTAACTGTAATGTCATGACCCTACTGTTTTTCCAGACTGTTTTTGTGAAAGTGAACAATACAAGGACACCAATGCCATGAAGAGGCTCCTTCAGTGTAGACAAAAGGAGGTGAATGCTGTATATCATCAGCGCACGCTAGTGGATGTTCTCATTACAATGTGCCGCAATCTACAGGAACATGTGACAGGTATATGCATTCTATCGAACACAATCATGAAATGCTTTTATAGAAAAATATAAAGACATATTAAATAATATTAGATGTCCTCTTTTTTACAGTTGATTTTGAAGGATTGGAAGAAAAACACAATATTGACATTGATGAGATGGTCCTGGACAGGTTCATGGAAGTTAATTTATTAAATCAAATTCCCACTGAAAAGTCGAGAGTAGTCACCTACTTCAAGCTTGATGATGAGGTCCAATTTATGGCAGAGATCCTAAACACCTATAAGAACAGCTACATTTTCAAAATGTGTTGGTTGAATGAGGCTAAAAAATATGTCATGAGAAGGAATGATGATGAAGATGCTGAGGAATCTGATCCGGAGGATGAATTGTTTATTACGCTTGAAGAGATTTACAATGAAGTATTTGAGCCATGCCACGATGAATACAAAAACATATACAAAGGGCTTAGAGATGGTAGCATCACTTTTGAAGATGTTGATGTAACTCTCAAAGCCTATAAGGGAAAGTATGATGAATTGGCTGCGGATTTTGCAATCATGTGCAAACTGGACGTCAGTGATGGCCAACAATGGGTCCAGACAAGAATCCAGCAGATCGAGCAGTACCATGAGCTTCATCTTGCAGTAGCATCAGCTGAGGTGGTCAGTATGGTCAAACAAACCCTCTGCCTACAAGGAGACTTTAAAGTCCTGGAGAAGTTGCTTGTGGCTGTAAGTCATATACTGTAATTTTCACTGTGATTCCCCCTATGGTTAAATAAAGACTTAAAGGTCATGTGTAATTTGTAACATGTATAACCAAGCCATTTGAAGTTGAAACCCCCAACCCGTGTTAGAATTGTGTGATCCACATGCCGAAGTGTCCTTGGGCAAGACACTGAACCCCGATTGGCTCCCAATGGCAGGCTAGCGCCTTGTATGGCAGCTCTGCCGTCATTGGTGTATGAGTGTGTGTGAATGGGTGATTGAGACACAGTGTAAAGCGCTTTGGTAACCTCTAAGGTTAAAAAAAGCGCTATATAAGTGCAGACCATTTACCATTTTATTTAACAATACTGTTTGGTACAAACACAAGGTTTGCTTTTCAGCATAATATAAATGCACACACTGTAACACAGCTGTGTGCATCACTCTCTCTCCTGGTCTGGACTGCCCTTTTATCCCTCTCAGCTCTCACTGCAAACACAAATAGCTGTTAGAGATAATTTCCCACAGGTGTCAAGCCTTACCGCTCTTCCTCTCCCAGCCTCGCTCTCCACAGACTACGCTCACCCATGCCCACATCACCACACATTGGCTTTCTGGATCTAACAAAATATTATTCTGTTTGTTTGAGCATCTCAAGCAGCCCAACGTAGCATCATGTGGTCTTCAAATGGAGTTTGGAGTGGGACTGTCTGGTTTTCAACCATTGGCAGTGTGGAAGAGTGTTTGGAAAATCTGTTTGATAGGGTGGTCACGATCATTTGTCACCAAAATTTTAGTAGTCCGTGTCAATACCAGTGAAATTTCACAGTTCTAATTCCAATTCCGATACCACTGCAAAAATATTGTAATGTGTTATTGAACACACTCCTTTAGGCTATTTAAAAAGTTCAATATAAATAATACATTAATCAAAATGCTTGTTTCCTTAAAGTGTTGCATTACTTAAGTGTTTTTAAGTAGGTAATCAGTAAGTGATAAGAAATCAAATTAATACCTAAAACTTAACCAAGTAAAAATAGAACAAATACTTTTCAACATTCCATTGCATTTTTCTTTTACCAAACTTTAATTCAGAACAACAGCAGTCTTGTTTGTGATGTTTTGCTTAATTTGCATTTTTTTTATTACCATTTTATTATTATTATTATTACAGTGAATATTACATTTTATTATACAGTTGTAGTATATTTCTGTCGCAATTTCTATAATTTCAGGCATCTAGCATTTATTTTGATGTGAGATTTTATTTTGCCATTTGTTTTTAAAGGAAGCTTCAAGCTATATATACAGTAGTATACTTTTTTGCATTCATTTTGTCAGTCAGTCATCATGTGGGTATCGAATAAAGTCAGCACTACCGGTACCACATAACTGCATAAACACTGGTATCGTGACATCTTTTAATATTTTAGTACCGACTTTGTACTGAAGTACCAGAACTTTTGACATCCCTACTATTTGAAAACAGTAATCATTTGTTGAATTCCTTTTGTAGAGGCTGGTTGCTTCACCCTAAAGCCAATTATTTAATAATTACATTTTTATTTTAATCAGACAATGAATAGGGTAAACCCATGACATTTTCTTTCCTTCAGACACAATTGGATTTTAAAAAGGAGCGTCTTGACAGCATTGACAATGAGTTAATGCAGGCAAAAACTGTTCTTGTAGACATCACGGAGTCGCGCAGACTGTGCCTTAAGGAGCTAGGCCTCAGAAAGAACTTTGTTATGTGGGTTAAAGAGGCACTTGAAGGTAAATTAAGGTGTTCACACTTGCTGTTGAAGGTTATTTAATCATTTTTATGCTCTTTTGTAAGCAAATGTTATTCTGCAACATCCTCTTTCATCACTTCAGACATAAATGAGTTGAAAGTCTTTGTGGATTTGGCCTCCATCTCTGCGGGAGAGAATGATTTGGATGTGGACCGTGTGGCCTGTTTTCATGATGCTGTTCTTGGCTACTCTTCAATGCTCTATGATTTAAAACCTGATACTGGCTTTAAGCTGTTTAAAGAGATGGTGAAGAAATTGTGGAAGGCACTTGATAATGACCCCAACCTCCCCAAAAAATTGGTAAGATGTACTGCAAGCTAGAACCAGAGGAAAAAGAATAGATTTGATACATTCTTATTCATGAACATTATCTCTGTGTTCAGCATGATTCTGCTAGGCACATAGAATGGTTGAAGACAGTCAAGGACAGCCATGGGTCAGTGGAACTGTCTTCTCTTTCTCTGGCATCAGCTATCAACAAAAACGGCATCTACATCATCAGTGCACAAAACCAAAAGAAGGTTTGTCATCACTTATTGAAAAGTAATAGACCTATAAAGATATATAGAAATGTTGATAAACTTTCAGGTTTTTGCTAACATTGCACAACAATTCTCTACTGGAAAGTCCAGCTAAAAACAGCTGAAGGTGTTGGGTGTTTTGGAAAATGTTTGCTGCTTTAGGAGGTTAACCAGCTGGGCTATCAGCTGGTGGGCACCTGGCTCTGGTGGAAGACCAGTTATAAACCAGATACTCTGTTCCAAAACATGGATCACATGGATTTTTCCAGCAAGGTTTCCATGAGGAGCGGTGACATACCACATTAGTGCAATGTTTTGTTGTTGTTGTTGTTTTTCTTCTCTTTACCGTTATTGAAAGGTATGATTGATGCAACAGTATTTGGGAAATCTCAACCCTTGAATATTTATTTTCTTTTTCAGTTATGTTTGGAAAATATTATGAAGCTGCAGATCATAGAGGAGAATGACGAGGGCTGTGAGACACGCAATTACTCTCTTGAAGACCTAAGGGACCTTCAGAATAAATTGATGCTAATGTCTGGCAAAGGAGACCAAGGCCAATGTGAAGTTGATCGATTTGCAGAGGTGACTTCTGACCTATTAACTGTTATTAACTGCTATCTTTTCACTTTGGCAATTGTAATTATCCCTAAATGTTTTGTTTTTTTCTTGTTCTAGGTATTTGCCAGTGTGCAGAGGTTGGCCTCTGCATTTATGGATTTATTTGCTGCTGGAAATCCACTGTTCAGACACTGGCAGGCAAACATCGACTGTAACAGTAATGAAGCATGCATCGTTATGGACTTTAACTTAGGGAGTGCTGTTAGTGTTATCATGATTGAAGGTGATGTTACAGAACAGCTGCCAGAAGTCTGTAAGAAAATGGAGAGATGCCTATGCTTCTGGAAAGATTTCATGGACAAGCAGAGATCTCAGCATTACTACTTAAACTATTTTACTGCAGAACAGGTTGTTTACCTGTGCAGTCAGCTCACCCAGACAAATGTGACTGATATGAAAGATCAAGTTCATATGATGCTCTCCTTTGTCAAGCCTAATTGCTCCCCTTCAGATTTGAGACAAGCCTGGCACAGGCTGCAGTACGAAGCAATAAAGAAGGGTCCTGAGCAAAATGATGACTTAGACTTTCAAACCTTTGTGATAGTTCCCTGTAATGTTGAGAGTGATATGCATGTTGATGAGCCCTTCTCATCGTTTGATGACTTCGCAAGTCAGTTGGGGCAAGCTAGGGGATCAGAAAAGCTAGATGTGGTTTGGAATGCTTACATGCGAGACATGAAAAACTTCCTGCCAGACTTGCTTGATGTTGCAAGTCTTGGATATCTTCTTGAAATTTTGGCCACCAGCCCCACTGAATATGAGGGAGATTCCTTAAAGGTTACGGGAACAAGGAATATTCAGAGAGAACTGCCAAATGGACTGGTTAGTGGAAGACCAAATCTCATCATCTGCCCCTCTGAAGAAATGCTGACGTCTTGCATTTCAATTTACATGAGCAGCAAAGATGAGCCTCTGCCAACCTATGATGAAGTTCTCCTCTGTAGTGCTTCCACTCCATATGAAGAAGTGGAACTTTTCTTCAGGCGCTGTCTCACTGCTGGCTTTAAGGGAAAGAAGATCTACACAATGCTCTATGTGGACCAACTTACCTACGAAGTGAGCTACAAAGTGGAGCAATTCTTTCAGCATCAAAAGGCACTGTGTCGAAATGATTACAGACTGGTGTTGGTATGCAGATCTAATAAAGAACATGCATACCTTCCCTCAGCTTTTAGTCAATTTAGGTTGCACTTGGTTCCTCAAGAACCAATGAGCAGTATTCAGCAGTACCTTGTTAGGCATTTTACAGTTCCAGATGATGAATGCAGTGCTGCCGCTGTGTTCAAAGACAGGCAGTTTGTGGGAGTTGTTTCTTCTGAAAGATCTGGAGTGGGTGAGTATGCATAAAGGTTTTGAATTGTTTGAATGAATTTGTAAATTGTAAAACAATGTGTAAGATGCTGAGTTGTGCGTGATGCTTCCTAGGAAAATCACTTTACATTAAACGAATGTATGAGAAATTGAAGACGATGACCAAGAAGTCTTCGCAGCTGAACTGCATCAGGTTGATTGAGCCAAGAGTTGATGAAAATGTCATCCTTCGGTACTTGCTCAACAGCCCCAAGAAAAAGGAGCTTTCAGTCTTTCATTTTGACATCACCACCATGGTATCTACCATTTTTTTTTGTTTATTTCTTGTTATTTTTTGTTGTTGTTTTTCCATATAAATCATTGTTTGCGTACTTGCAGGTAAAAAAAGGACTACATGAATTTCTGTTCAGGCTATTAATCCTTGGATACCTCATGGACTCAGAAGGAAACATGTGGAAAAGCAATAATAAGAACTTGTATGTCATTGAGGTCCTTAGACCTGATGGTGGCGCATCCCGCAATGGCACACAAGATGTAAGTAAATTCCTATTTCATAATTGAGATGCATCATAAATGCATTACACATTATATAAATCTAGTTTTTTTGGTATTAATCAGACTGATACCTCATATGTTTTTTGGCCTTTTCGTGGCAGGGTGCAAAAGTCCACTCTACCTTCCTGGATGTGTTTCCAAGTATCTACTGTCGTCCACCCAAAGAGGTCCTTAAATTGGAAATGAGAATCAAGGAAGAGTGTGATGACCCACTTATGGATGACCAAGAGTTCAGAAGTGAAGCCTACCAACGTCCTTACCAGTACCTACAACGTTTTTACAATGGTGTCAGTTTGGATGGTTTCATGTACAATGGAGTTGAGGGAACTCATGTTGAATGCTTGCAGATGTTGTTTGTGTACTGTGGCATCATAGACCCCACTTGGGCAGAGTTGAGGAATTTTGCCTGGTTCCTGAACTTGCAACTTCGGGATTGTGAAAGATCTGTATTCTGTAATGTTTCTGTCATAGGGGACATTCTGATAGGATTCAAAAGTTTTGTTGTTGATTTCATGATTCTCATGGCTAAGGATTTTGCAACTCCTTCACTTAGCATCTCTGACCAGAGTCCAGGAAGACTGCACAATGACATTTCTGGTGCCAATGAAGAGGACTTGGCTCCCTTTAGGATAAGAAAACGATGGGAGTCAGAACCACATCCGTATATTTTCTTCAATGATGATCACGAGTCTATGACATTTATTGGTTTTCATCTTCAGCCAAATGCACAGAATGGGGTTGATGCTATTGATCCATCAACAGACAAAGTGATCAAAAGGAACATCATGACCAGAGAGCTTTACGAGGGCCTTAAACTACAGAAAGTTCCTTTCAATGTAGATTTTGACCAGCTGCAGAGATGGGAGAAAATTGAGAGACTTTCAAGGGTCTTGGGAATACAGTGGCCTCTTGACCCAGATGAAACATACGAGCTCACTACAGACAACATTTTGAAAATGTTGGCAATTCACATGCGCTTTCGCTGTGGGATTCCTGTCATAATCATGGGTGAGACAGGTTGTGGGAAGACCAGGCTAATAAAATTCCTTTGTGAAATGCACAGAAGTGGAGTTGCCACTGACAACATGAAACTAGTCAAGGTTCATGGAGGAACAAGTTCAGACATGATTTACACCAAAGTAAGAGAGGCAGAGACCATGGCATTAATGAACAAGCAGGATTATGGTTTTGACTCTGTGTTGTTTTTTGATGAGGCAAACACAACAGAGGCCATAAGCAGCATTAAGGAAGTCCTCTGTGACAATACTGCTGAGGGAAAGGATTTAGCAAGCAACACTGGCTTGCAAATCATTGCAGCTTGTAACCCATACAGGAAACATACAGACAAAATGATCCAGAGATTGGAGTCAGCTGGTTTGGGATACAGAGTTAAAGCTGAGGAAACAGACGAAAAACTTGGATCCATTCCGCTTCGTCAGCTTGTGTACAGAGTGCAGGCTTTACCACCTAGCATGATTCCACTAGTTTGGGACTTTGGACAGCTCAATGACCATACTGAGAAAATGTACATCAAGCAAATTGTTGAAAGGGTTGTAGAAATCAATTCCATTGATGATGTTTTTATCAGAACCATCACAGATGTTCTGTCAGCTTCACAGAGGTATATGCGAACAAGAAATGACGAATGTAGTTTTGTGAGTCTGAGGGATGTAGAGCGCTGTATGCAAGTTTTTGGCTGGTTTTACAAAAACAATCAAATGTTATTCTCAGCGCTTTGCAAGTTTGAAAGTAATCAGAAGACAGAGAGAATTGAACAAAATCAGAGGGATACTAATGAAAGAAATCCAATTCTGTGGTCATTGCTTATGGCTGTCGGTGTTTGTTACCATGCCTGCTTGGAGGACAAAGACAAATACAGAAGAGAAATCTGCCAGTACCTCCGCGATACCTACAGTCCAATGAAAGTGTTTCAGGAAATATCAGTTATTCAGGATCTATTTCTGAGTGGAGTTCCAATGGGTGAAACCATTGCTCGAAACAGTGCCTTAAAGGAAAATGTATTCATGATGGTCATTTGCATTGAACTGCGAATACCCCTCTTCTTGGTCGGAAAACCTGGAAGCTCGAAGTCCCTGTCTAAAACTCTGGTTGCAGATGGCATGCAAGGCCAGGCGGCCCATTCTGATTTGTTCAGAAAGCTGAAGCAGGTCCATCTTGTGTCCTTTCAGTGCAGTCCTCATTCTACACCAGATGGGATCATTAATACATTCAAGCAATGTGCTCGTTTTCAGGAAGGCAAGAATCTAACAGAGTATGTCTCAGTGGTAGTTCTAGATGAGATAGGCTTGGCTGAAGATTCCTTGAAAATGCCCCTTAAAACTCTACATCCTTTGCTGGAAGAGGGGTGCATAGATGATCAGCCAGTACCCCACAAAAAGGTGGGATTCATCGGTATCTCTAACTGGGCTTTGGACCCAGCAAAGATGAATAGAGGGATATTTGTTTCTCGTGGTGATCCTGATGAGAAGGAATTGATTGAGAGTGCCAAAGGCATTTGTTCCTCAGATGCCATGATTCTTGAGAGAGTGAGAGATTTCTTTCAGCCATTTGCTTGTGCATATCTCAACATCTATAAGAAAGGCGGAAAAGGTTTCTTTGGCCTGAGAGACTATTACAGCTTGATTAAGATGATGTTTGCTGTTGCCAAAGCCTCTGAACAGAAGCCTAGTGCAGAACATATTGTGAAGGCTGTGCTAAGGAACTTCAGTGGCAAAGATAATGTGGATGCTGTCACAGTGTTCACCAGCAGACTAAATATCAAAACCAAGATTGAGAGGATCAGTGCCATTGAGCTTGTAAGAGAGAACATAACAGCCGTTGGCCAAGATGAGGAATGTAGATACCTGCTGGTTCTGACCAAAAACTATGCAGCTCTTCAGATTCTTCAGCAAACATTTTTTTCAGAGCAGTGCCAACCAGAGATCATCTTTGGCTCAAGCTTTCCGAAAGACCAGGAGTATACTCAGATATGCCGTAACATTAACCGTGTGAAGATTTGTATGGAAACTGGTCAAACCATTGTGCTCCTGAACCTACAGAACTTGTATGAAAGCTTGTATGATGCTCTCAACCAATATTACGTTTGTCTTGGAGGTCAGAAATATGTGGATTTGGGACTTGGAACCCACAGGGTAAAATGCAGAGTGCACAAAAATTTTAGGCTCATTGTCATTGAGGAGAAAGAGGTTGTCTACAAGCAATTTCCAATTCCTTTGATCAACAGGCTGGAGAAACATTTTCTTGACATTAATACTGTACTGAAGAATGAGCTAAAGGAGCTTGTAAAGGAGCTTGAAAACTGGGTTAAACTCTTTAGTGCTGCTAAAGGCCAACAGTCAAGTGCTCTCCAAGAACGGCATTATCTTCCAGCAGATATTTTCATTGGCTACCACTCTGACACTTGTGCCTCTGTTGTTCTGCAAGTTACAGAGCAGCTCAAAGGGCAAAATGAGCTTTCACTTCCTAGAAAATGTCTCTTAGATGAGGCAAAATTGATCCTTCTGAACTGTGCTACACCAGATGCAGTGGTTCGACTAGACTGCACTGCTCTCTCCAATGTGGAAAGTGAACACTTGTCTACGGTGTACTTTGAAGGCCAAAAGCATAGCTCCCTTGCTGACTTTATCCTATCTCATACACAGCAAGCAGAGCTTAGCCATGCCTTTTTCACAGAGGTAAAGCTATTGTAATGTTTTTTTTTTAAATATTTAGATTTTTACTTTAGAGCAATCCAAAACATTTATTTCTCTGCAGTTATGTTATTATTAGGTTAGCAAAAAACAACGTTGTACACAATCTTTACCCTAATCTTGTAGGTGACTACATTCTCAAGACTTCTGACAGCAGCAGAATCTGAACAGCTACGGAATATAGTTACAAATATAGAGCTCCTGTCACTACAGCAGTTTGACACGGAACACTCATTCCTCAAGAAAATCAGGTTTTCAAAATCACTCTGTGCATGATCATCACTACATATTTCATCATGTTACATACACATTCTTTATTACAGTTAGAGTTAAAACTGTTTTCTGTATTAAGGAATTACTTGGAAAACACCACCGGGAACAAGATACTGATCATCCAAAACGATTTTGATGAAGGCTCCCAAAGTTTGAATGTCATTGCATCTGCAAAGTGAGTTTGATCTGGTCGGTGGCACCTTATTGTTGATCAGTAAATGCAATCAAATCAGAATGATTAGAATTTTAAATATATTTCCAGGTATTCTTCTATCAATGAAATCAACAAATTCAGGAAAGAGGACAATGGAAAGATTTTTGTTTACTTCATTACTAAACTACCCAGAATGGATGGTGGAACTTCCTATGTTGGATTTCATGGTGGTAAGATAACGGTTTGCTTGCATCACTGGACACCATTTTGTTTGTTTTTAACAAAATCTCATTAAAGATTCTTTTAAGGCCCATGGAAGTCAGTCCATATTGATGACCTCAGAAGATCAAAAGAGATTGTCTCTGATATAAAAGCCTTGCAATGTCTGACCATCAGCCAGCTGTTTGAGGAGAAAGAAGATGAAGGTGATGGTGGATTTCATGGTTTATTTTTAAATGATTGAAAGTCATTACCAGAAACCTCAGGAAATCTGAATTTTATTGCTTACAGATATGGAGGTTGAGAACATGTACATAGAGGTCAAACAAGAGAAGATGGAGCTAGAAGACAATACTGTGGGTCAACAACAGCAGTATATTTAGAGTTTATGTTGAACATCTGTCATGTTCATTAGCATCTAGGTAGACTCACTAGGTCAAAATTTTCTTTCTCATGTCCTATTTGTACAGGGCTGGAAAAATGTTTTGGACACCTCAGTGCTCGTGCGTAGCTGTGTTCAGAGTGCAGTTGGCATGCTCAGAGATCAGACTGAGGCAGGCACTCGCAGCACCAGGAGAGTAGAGATGCTGCTTATGCTCTTGACTGACAACGAGCCTATTCAAGGTCTGAGAGCGATTGCCATTGCTATTATTTTTACTGTTTTTATTAACTTTATTATAAGGTGTCACTGATATTTAGATATTTATATTGCCAGCTGCATTTCTGAAAACTGTCAAGCAGCGACTTCATTCGCTACTGCTGACTCTCGATGAAAACACAGTTTCGGCCAAGAGCTGGGTCTCCAAGGAAGCACAGAATATTGATGCCTTGCAGGAGGGTGGGACATTTAGGTAAGTGTAAAGAGAGCAAGTGTGCATTTTTCAAATGACTAGAAGTTACATGGATGGATGTTTCATGTGGAATCTTATCAGATTGACTAAGCTTTACTGACCTTGTGAAGCTATACCTTACATCTCAAAAAACTTAACTTTCAGGCTAATATTTGTTCAATTTGCTTTCTCAGACATGCCCTGTGGAAGCGAGTACAAGCATTAGTTACTCCTATCTTGGCCCAACTCATTTCAATTATTGATCGTGATTGCAATCTCAACCTTTTGCTGGATGAAAATTCTGGAGAATCATTGAAGAAAGTGTGGTTGGACATTTTCGGAAATGCAAAGTTATTGAATGTTCCTTTCACAAAAGTGGACAACAAGTATGTTATTCTTTGGAGTCAAGATTGATTTTGTAACCACTTAGGCCAGAAACCTAACCTATGCAAGTGCATGAACGCTGATACTGAATGTTTATTCCTAGCTACTTGATTAATAACACATCCAGTTTAATGGAACAGACATTTGAGGGTTACTCTATCATCCTCTTTAGTCGAATGCATTTCAAGTGTGTTTGTTGGGATTGTGTGCTTGAAATGCTTTGGCCAAGCACCTACTTGCATAGAGTGTTTCTGGCCTTAGTGGAATGTCTTGGTGTAACTGAAAACACTCTATCTGTGACAGCTCTGGGGCAAAGACGATCTTGGTCCAGAACTATATTGCTGTCGACCGAAACATGGGTTGCACCATGCCTTTCAGCTGGAGAATTAAAGATTTTCTGGAGGAGCTCTGGGTACACGCTTTGCAGCGAGAAGGTATCTTGCTATTTAGTTTGGTTTCTGAGCAATCCTGCTTAATTAGTGACGTTTCCTTGGAGTATTTGTCGTGCACTGTTTTTCTTTTGTAGTTTTCTATTCCTTTAAGGTGCATTGAGTAATATATTTGTTTATGTTGCACTAGAAAATATTCAGTTAGCCATGTGATCTCTACATTGCAGCGTTCATGAATGTGCACATGTAGAATAAAACAGTCTTCATCTTAGTTTAGTGTTTATTATTTTAAGATTTTAATATGTTAAAATACAAAAAAAAAAAACATTCACTTCTTGCTGTTAAAAAGTCAATAAGCAAAAAAAAAAAATGCAACTTTAACTCAACTTCTCAAATTATTCTCAAACGTCTCTATAACTTATAAATTATTTTTTTCTGTTCAAAGGCAATAAGCTAAAAGATAAATGTTTTCTTTCAATTTCTTACAATAGGACACACTATAAAGCAATTTGAAAAATTCTTTTGGAAGACCCCCTTAGGCAGGTACATCTCTGAAGCAAACCAACAGATGCAGACAGAGTTTTTCCACAGGTATCTTCAGGATTTTATCTCCATGACCATGAGTGTTACATCGGAGGTGGACCTTAAGGTGGGAACCCTTTTCAAAGAAATGTTTCTACAATTCTAAGCACAAGCACTTGTTGAACATATACATGCTTGTTCATATGTTGATATGATTGCAGTAACTTTTATACCTGTTTGTTATTACTGTTTAGCTTTTATGTGGAGCCCTCACATGTGGTGTGAATGAGCTTAGAGCCGTCCAGGAAGCCCATGAAAGTGAAGTCATTTCTCTTCCGTGGGTGCATGCTGCTTACCATCATTTCAAGATCCGCATACAGAACTTCTATAGAATGATCAGTATAGAACCTCAGATAGCTGAAATACTCCTGGGCAATAGAAATGCCAGAGAGGGCACAGAACTGGTAAGTAATTTGTAACTTGCATCCTCTGCATGGAAATGGACTGAATTAGACTTTTATGTGAATGGGAACATCTGTTTTTAACACCATGTCTACACTGGGTGATGCAACGAGATGCAACGGCTTGAGGCTGTCCACACTGGACGCATCAACACGAATGTTCTAAACCATTTAATTTGTGTAGTAGTCCCAGCGTGTGCAGCGCAACATGGAACGGGACACCCATTTATTGTCGGCACGACGGACATGTTCAGTGTAGACACCATCTTTGAATATAATGGGGTTCTGTTGCTTTTGATGCGATTCTCGTGTTCAGTGTAGACAGTGTGTAACAGTGTGCTCTCTTTTAATTCATGAGTTGGATTTGAATTGGAAATGGCCACGCTCCACAGAATGTTGAATTGGAATACAAATAGTAATGACACGTGAAATTTACTGAAATTTTCAAAAATTGGCTGTGGTGGCTTACAGTCCATAAACCAGGTACCCCGTTCTCTAGATTTTAAGTTGTTTCTGAAGTTGTATATAATTGTAGTGTAATGTTATTATTTAGTAAATGTACAATGTATTCGTTTTTATTTAAAGGGGAAAGTACGTTTCATAATTGAATTGGTTTTCCATCCCCATTTTTGTCACCATTTCTCTGAAGGTTTAGAAGGGGGTGAACCAAAAAATAAATAAAAAAATAACCTGACACACAGCAGAGAAACATCATTAGTCCAACGCACATTTTGTGACAAAATATAATTACATCATTCATTTTGATTAAATATGACTATTGATTCCCTATTATGTAGATTTTTTTTTTTTACTGATTAGTAGGCTTGGGTTTGATGCCACACATCGATAGTCAGAAGATTTTCCGATGATCATGAAAATACATTTTAAGTTAGTTGTTTACATACACTTATGCTGAAGTCATTAAAACTAATTCTTTATCCACTCCACAGATTTCATATTAGCAAATTATACTTTTTGCAAGTTGTTTTGGACATCTACTTTGTGCATGACACGAGTAATTGTTTACAGACAGAATATTTCACTTTTAATTGACTATTACAATTCCAGTGGGTCTGTGCCTTTAAGCAGCTTGGAAAATGATGTCAAGCCTTTAGGCAATTAGACAATTAGCTTCTGATAGGCTAATTGGCTAATTGCTGTCAATTAGAGGTGTACCTGTGGATGTATTTTAAGGCCTACCTTCAAACTCCTTGTCTCTTTTTTTGACATAATGGAATCAAAAGAAATCTGATTTTGTTATGGACCAAATCCATTCCAGCTTGAAGGTACCACGTTCATCTGTACAAACAATAGTACGCAAGTATAAACACCATGGGACTAGGCAGCTATCATGCAGCTCAGGTAGGAGACGCATTCTGTCTGCTAGAGATGAACGTAGTTTGGTGTGAAAAGTGGAAATCAATCCCAGAATTGTTGCTGCAAAGTACCTTTTGATGAGGAAACAGGTAGACAATTTTATATGTATATATATATATATATATATATATATCCACAGTAAAACAAGTCCTATGTCGACATAATCTGAAAGGCTGCTCAGCTTGGAAGAAAAACTGATCTAAAATTGCACAGTTTAAATAAAGCCAAAAGACTACAGTTTAAGATCTTACTTTTTGGAGAAATGTCCTCTGGTCATTATGGCCAATCAGTTCAATTTTTGTTTCATCAGACCATAGTAATGTTTGGAGGAAAAAGGGTGAGGCTTGCAAGCTGAAGAACACCATCCCAACCGTGAAGCATGGGGGTAGCAGCATCATGTTGTGGGGGTGCTTTGCTGCAGGAGGGACTGGTGCACTTCATAAAAATAGATGTCATTATGAGGAAGGAAAATTATGTGGATATATTGAAGCAACATCTCAAGACATCAGCCAGGAAGTTAAAGCTTGGTCGCAAATGGGCCTTCAAAATGGACAATGACCACAAGCATACCCCCAAAGTTATGGCAAAATGGCTTAAGGACAACAAAGTCAAGGTATTAGATTGGCTATCACAAAGCCCATGCCCCCCATGGAATGACAAAAAGTCCATCAGTCACCTATTCAAAAATGGGTCTCTGTATTACTTGTCCTGTGAGCATGATTTATATGTTATTATTATATACTGAATATAAATATATATCAATATAGCATATTTATATTAATATTAATTACAAATCAGTCATAGACCCTTTAATCATTATATGCACAAAATATGGTAGTTGTAAGTGTATCATAACAGGGATTTTTTGGTTCCTTATATGGAGTTTTGACACAGACGTAATCTTCAGAGCAGCACAGTGGATTTAAATGGCTCTGGTCATGTGACTATTTGCTCTACTCATGTAAAAATTTTCACATGAAGTCAAGTATTCTAAGGAAATATATTCGATGACATTACTCAAACAGCACCACCGCCGAAGGCTGCTCAAATTTCTGCAGTGCCATGGAGCGCTGACCCAAATGACCCAAATAATTATCAAAGGACAAAGATTATTTACTCTTGCCTTTACTGGATGATATATTATATATTTTTTTGCATTATTTCTAATCGTTCAGTTTGCAGAGTTACACCAGTTTCATATACTAACCTGCAAAACTCATCAACATCATTGTTCAAGTAAAGAAACCTTCGTAACGTTTGTGTGAATAGTGACTACGTAGATCCAAAACTTAGTTTGGACTGTGCCTTGTCCTAGTATGTGCAACTGGCTTTAGTAAATCACATTTGTTGTGGTCTGCCAATGCTATTATGCAGTGAATTGGAAAGCATGCATATTTGGCTTCTAATTTAAATGTCGGCTAATGTTAATAAATCAATGCCTCCAAAACGTTCCTATAAAGTAACACGCTGATGATCAGTTATTGACATATCAATATTTTATGACATGCCTACTGATTAAACCCTTTTCTTAACTAAATGCAAAACTACAAATTCAAATATGTTATAAAACAAATTCTATAGTGCAGCTGGCATTTCAAACACTGATTATTAATGTAATTTAATGTTTCTAAAAGTACACTACATGTTGTGTGTATGAAAACATGTTTATGGGTAATTCATACTGCAAAATGTAACTATTTATTAAAAGCCAAACATACAGCATATACATTTATTTTAATTCCATTTTATTTCCACGTCATTAAATTCTAATTCATATAACAATTCTACATCCTGTTTGTACTGCAATTCAAATTCAATTCTGAATGGAGCACAACCCTCTTTTAATCACAATTAAAACATGCAGTGGGAATCTGTTATATGGGAATATTATTATTATTTTTCACAGATCACTTTGTGTAAATGAAGGCTGGTCCATGTGGTTCTATTGTTACTTCCATCTGACAGTCTTCGTGTTTATCAGGTGTTGGATGTGTTTGGTGCTTTGGCCTGCATTGAATACCTGGAGCCTCAGACTCTAAATGGAGATGCTGAATGTCTGACCTGGCTTAGATGTGTAAAGAGGCTACAGGTGCCAATTGAGCTGGTGTGCTGTGAGGAGAGTCAACGGCAGTATAGCGCGAGGACCCAACAAATGACCACCCACATTCAGTGAGTTATGAGCTCTAAGATACACTGTGCTATCATCAGTGTTGGGGAACTTTACTTTTAGAAGTTGCATGTTGCATTATTTCTGCAATACAAATTAACAAATTACTCCTAATAAAAATATCTAATCAAATGTTTTTTCAGGCATGGCTGGCGTCGCATTTTCTCTCTTGCATTGTTTGTGGAGCACATGTTGCTGGGTATCGGAGAAGTGGAATGTAAACTAAGGCCGCTGGTTCTCAAACACACTCAAAACCTAGCACGAGTGAGTGGGCTTTTATTCTACTTCCTCCAAAAGTTATTTTTTGAATCATGTCATTTTTGCTTATTACTTATTCATTTGCCTAAGGTCCTAGAGCCGGACTCAGACCTCAAAATGAAGCAGCCATTTGAGGCAGTGATCAACGTACTCAAAGCCTGCAAAGATGGAGCGTCACAGAGCATTTTTAGGTAGAAATTGTTCTTGAAAGATGAAGTGTATAATATCTGCCCGACTAGCGCCACCAAACGGAATCGCACAAATAAACGGCTTTCCCAATACACCCTCTGTTTGCTGATGATCGAACAAACAGATAGTCCCGCCCTCAGCTCACGCCATTAGTTGAATCAGTGTTGTGTCTGACTGGACGGGCTGCTCAGACAAACAGGAATTTTATAGTGCTACAGATATGTTTAAGTAGAGTGTGCTAAAGAACTTATACCATGGTCTATTTGAAAACTTGATTCGGATTGGCTGGAATGTGTGCATTAAAACTGTTTAATATTTCCAGTCAGTTTTAATTACCACTCTGTAATGCGGCTACTCTGCTGTCCACTGTAAAAATAAACGGAAGAGACACTAGTGTCCATCAACTCCTATTTCTGAGTCTGACTTGGAGACAATGGGGGGAGAAGGAAACCAGGACTTATCAAAGGCATATTTCGCTGTCCAACAAGATGATTTAAATTATAATATGATAAACATAATCTAATATTGTAGCGTACACTCGCTTGATGATACATCACTAACTTAATCTCTGAATGAAGACTTTTTACAAAACTCAGCCTTTTGTGGTTTAGGCCATAAGGTGGTTTCTTTCTTAATCCGATCAATTGTGCAGCGTTAATAGATACCATACCGATGTCTAAGATTTTTCAGAGCATTTTAGGTGGTTTTTCCCTCATCATGAACAGTAAGTGCCACTATTACCACTGACACGTCAGCAACGCTGGTTTTTCCTCATTTTTGAAAATGACAAAGAATAGGAATTAAATATATTGCGTGTTCTGAGGAGTACCAATGTGGCAATTATTATTATTTCTGGATTGTGCGTTTCAATTCACAGAGTTCTTACAGAGTGTGATCTCCAATTTTTCTTACAGCTTTTTATGTAATTAATTCAAAGCACTATAATATTATCTTCTACTTTATCTCTGTGTCTGAATTAGAATGGGCAGAACTTTAGATCTAGTGACCCGTAGATAAAATTAACCTTTATTTTTATTCTTCCAGTCAAAATTGGTGCTGCAAAAATCAATGACAGCTACTACTAATCAATGCTGGCAATGAACATGGCGTAAGCGGGATAATTCACTAGTGACGCATCCACGTTGTGTGTTATAAAAGCGTTTACCACACACTTATCCCTTACATAAAGAATGAGTAGTCAATGAGTAGAAATGAGTATAATGGATGGATGAATCAATGTTTGAGGTGTTGATGTTCGAATAGTTTGGTTTGTAGGGGACCTCACACAGACTTCTCAGCCAATGACATTTTTGGGAAGTGCTGTAGAAAACAAGGGATGAAATTTTAACTGAATAAAACGTTTTTGGATGAACTGGAAGTTTGAAGAATAAATCATTTATAAAAATTGTCATTTGCAACATTATAAACATCCTTACTGTTATTCTTAACCATTTTAAAGCATCCTTTGTGGAAAAAAAAAAATGATAATTTTCTTTCACAAACATAAACATTACTTGTTCTTTTGTATGGTAGAGTAAGTTTTTCTAACAAGACTTAATCATTTTGTAAATGAAAGTTAAGAATGTTTTTTTTCTGGAAAACAAGTCAAAAATACAAACGATTCTTTGCAGTGTAGGGCAAGAGAGGATTTGATGCTTTTGTTTATACCCAGGTTTGGCATTCAGCCATGTCCAGTGTGCATGGGAGACCCTCAAGACCCTCTGAGTCTGCCCTGTGACCACATCTACTGCCTGATCTGTATCAAAAAGTGGCTGATACCCGGTCAGATGCACTGCCCACTGTGTATACAGGAAGTGCCTGATGACTTTGAGCTAAAGGCCTCTGACACCATACGGTAATTCACATAGTGTCTGAGCTTGAGACAGATATCTATCCGTCTATCATTCTGTCTATCTATCTGTCTGTCTGTTTTGGTTCAGCAGCCTGAAAGATTGTGTTGATTTTGATCTTTAGGGCTCTCATCAGTCGAAATGCGTCATTCAGAAAGCGCTGTAATGCTTTCTTCATTGATCTGGTGTCCACCGTGTGCTTCAAGGACAACACTCCACCCAGCAGAGACATCATCCTCCACCTGTTGTCCCTCCTCATGGTAGAGCCCGGCTCACTCCCAAACATCAGAGGTACGACTGTGTCTGTCTCAAAGGAAGTACTGTATATCCAGTGTTCATTTTTACAGTTTTTTGTATTGTGATGAAAATGTCCCTTAAATTTAGTCAATATTTCATCATGACATTATTTTAGTCAGTTTTACTTGGCATATCATTTTAGTTGATGAAAATCTTTTTTTTTTATTTGACATATATGTGAAAAATGCCAAAAACCAAATATTCAAATATTTTGAAAAATGCACAAGCTACTTGAAATTCACAAGCTACTTAAACATGTGTCAAACATATTAAAGATTTAAATGTTATATGTAAGATTATTCAAGATCAGAAAACCATCCTGAAATAATATCAGATAATGAATATACAGAAGTGTTATTTATTTTAGAAGTGGCTCTGTTGTGACTTCCTGACTTTTAGACAGTTTTGGATAGTTTTACGTGTAGCACGTTCTTAAAGATACTTTGTTGTTTGTACATTTATGTTGTTGATATAGCTGATTGATGTGTGTGTGAGGTAATTGCTAGTGATGGGACGATATATTGAATTTCCATATATTGCGAACCAAAAAATTATGAATCATCGAGGCAAAACTCGATATTTCGAAATTTGCAATATTGTTTTCTATCCATGTGATGATGTATAAAATGACCCATGAAACATAATCTCTCCTTTGCTTGATTTTACTCCTACTGCGCTTTTTTCTACAAGGTCCTTGAAGTGCTCAAAGTGCCTGAATTTTGCTTTTAGAAATTGAAGTACTGGAAAAATTCCTTGTTTTGTTGAAAAGTGCTCGAGATTAAAACGGTCCATATGTGTCCATCAAAGACGAGATCCCGCACTCCACTTTCATTAAATAATGTGTCTTTAAAAATCCTCTCTGTTCTTTACAGTCAGATAAAAAAAGTTACAATAAATTACAGTTTTAATTACAAATAGCACAAATGTTCTAAAAATGGGGACTTCTCTCGTGTTAATGAATGTGCGAGTCTATGACATGCATAGACATGCATTCTATATGACATTATAGAATTTATAATTTTTTAAAAGTTAAAATGTGATTCTAATAATCAAGACAAACAAATGATTAAAAAGTAAATATACGCTTTTTATTCAGGACCGCTTCTGTTCAGTTTTATTACTTGTTCTGCACCTGATCAGCCTGAATTTACCGCACTAATTTTGAAGGCTTATTTGTTTGTGATTATTATTTAATTTAAATATAACTCTCTTTATTAAAACTTTGAGCATTTATATTATGTATTAAAGACGTTTATTTTGATGAGAAATTGAAATGTACAATTTAAAAAAAATGTCTGTCATAGTTTGTCATTTTAGTGTTGTTACATCGAGATTATATCAAATCGGTAACCTCGTATTGTATATCGAACTAAATTGTGATTGTGAACCATTTCTCCCATCCCTTCTAATTAACCTGTTTGTAAAGTTCATTGTACTGGTGTTCAGCAGGGAAATCCACAACATGCTACGACTGGATTGTTTTCATTGTTTCTAGACTTTTCCTGCTTTATTGTTAAAATCTTGCAATATGCAGTATGTTTTAATTAAACGCGATGCATCATGATCACCTTTTTTTCATCACGTTCATGTTGGCAAAATCAGTTATTCTGCTAACAAGATTGACTCTGACCATTTCTTACACTTTCATGTGTTCTTTCATCAAACTCCACCTAGAAAATAAGCCAAGATTTCTTTCCACCCTGTATTGTAGTTGGCAGGCGCTACACACTTCTCCCACATCTAGATAACAATTCCAATAACTGTATCTGCTTCTTCAGGAATGATACTGAAGGATTTACTCTGCTTTCTCCTGATTACTTCTTTATGAACTGGGTGGACAAAGTTGGCGTTGTTGATGTGGGAGGTCTTCTTATGCTAATGCACTTATGATTGTGACCTCACAGTAACGCATGAAACGCCCACAACCATGAAGATTTGCGATCATGTCTTTTTTGCAGCATGAAATTGAAGTGTCAGTAAATGAGGTTTTTGAATAGATTTGAGATCTGAAAGTCAGAGTATGTTTTCATAAGACAATGAACTCAATACAGATCATTTACATAATACAATCCTTTTAAAGTTTGTGTGATTATAGACAATAACAGATTGTGCTGTTCCTCATTCTCTCAGGACGAGACCGGCGGTTCTTGACGAAGGCTCTCTCTCCGTTTGATGACTCTGTGGATAAAAATCCAGTGGTGCGTTCTGTGGTGCTGAAACTGCTGCTCAAGTACAGGTGAGCAAAACAGCCTTAACAGCTCACACCGCACTCTTCTAACTGATTTATCTGTATAATAATCTTGATGTTTTATGTTTTCTCTTGTTCAGCTTTGATGATGTGAAGCACTATCTTCAGCAGCATCTGAAAGAAGTTGAGCAAAACAACATCATCGAGGAGTCTGATAAAACAGAGCTTTATTCCTTATACATAAACTGCTTAGAGGTGTGTATATCACGGACCAGTGAAGCCATATTGTACAGAATGTTTGTTGTTTACTAGTAGTCTTGATAATTATATCAAACTTACTGTATTTGAGTAAAGCTTCTGAAAGATGGTCAGACAGTATACATTTTCATACCAGAATAAATTTGATGCGCTAATCAAGTGATTCAGTGACTATTCATAAAGATATCTGTCTGTGGTGCTTCAATAATTCCTCTTGTTTGTCTGAGCGGCCCGTCCAGCCCAACACAACAACATTGACTCTGCCAATGCGTGAGTTGTGGGCAGGACTGCATGTTTGTTTGGGTGATCGAAGATGAGGAAGGTTGTTCAGAATGCTGTTTGAAATCGATGTTTATTTTTCCTAGCGGAGGTGCACAAATGACACACTTCAGCTTTAAGAATGATATATTAACACTTGTTTTCACAGCATGTATCTTGCATTTAAGCTTTATCACATTTTTATTTATATACATAGAGACAGTCTGCCAATGGGATGAGAAAAAATACTCTTGTTTGCAAAACACATTATCTGAAAAAAGTTTGAACATCTTGTAAAATGTTGCTTAAAGGAAAATGTATGTTATTGTAAGAATATTATTTCAAGTTGTGCTACTAAAACTGAATTCCTTTAAAATAATAATGAAAGAATTAATAATCATTGTTTGTGTGTATGTGTGTTTGTGTGTGTGTGTGTGTGCGTGCGTGCCTGTGTGTGTGCGCGTGTGCATGCGCAGGACTCAATGAATGAGCGGATGCAGTGGCACTCTGCGGCAGAGCACCATGTGTGTCTGCAGGAGGAAACACACTTTCTGCTGGACTTCCTACAGTCTGATTCTGTGTCCAAACACACTGCGTCTATTGAACACCTGCAGCAGCTGGCCAGAGTTCGACTCGGTCTGGATATGGCTGCTGACCTGCTAGTTCACAGAGTGGTTACTGCTGGAGGTAAAATTAGTGATTTAGCTTTTAGTGTTCAGCTTCACTGGACAAGCTCCTTGTCTTGATTAAACACTACGATTTCTTCAAACTCTGCAATCCTTCTTCCTCAAAGAAATCAATCGGCATGATTGATTAGATGACACTTTCCACAAATTGAGTACAAATTGGTGTTCCAGTACTTTTTTAAAGAAATAAAATTGTTACACAGGAAGTGACATCATTTGGACCCTTTCTACAGCATGTCATGAACAGTATTTGACAAGCGCAACAATTTTTGTGAGAAAAATCGTCAAACCAATTCTTTTAATTTTTTTTTGATAATTCATGGGAAATATTTTCAGTAATTACAAACAAACATTTGGTCCCAAACCAACTATCCCCTCCTGTGTGATGATTTTGATTTAATGTGCGACCTGTTACCCATTCTGTTTTTTATTATTATTATTGTAATTTTTTATATATATAGTATTTTATATGTATTATTATTTACAAAATAATGAAATAATAAAAAATAAAAGAATGCAAACCTTGTATAACATGAATAGAAAATAAATGTGCTCAATTGATTTATAGTTTATTAGCAGTGTTGGATGTACTCTAATTACTAGGTAATGAATTACTGGAACCTAATTAGTAACTTTTTAGTCAAAAAGTAGTGTAACATGACATTTTTTAATCATATTATTGTTTCTGACTTTTAGTTGTCAAGTCATTTTTATTTGTATAGCACTTTTCACAACACACATAGTTTCAAAGCAGCTTTCCAGGAGATCATGCTTTAACAGAACATGAAACTGTAATGTGTAATAAGTCTTTGAGTCATCATTGTGTACTTTGATTAAATATTATCTTAAAATGTGTATAAAAATAAATAAATAATAACTATTAAAACATACACCAACATTTCTAAAACCCCAGCGAGCAAGACGAAGATGACTGTGGCAAGGAACAATTAGTTAATTACTTTTAATTACACTTACTAGGGTTACACATTTACAAAATAATATTTATGTGGAGTACATTTAAACATTAAGTATTTTCATAAAAACGTATTATTGCATTTCTGTGACTGCTGAAGCTAGGTGACAATGAAAAAGAAAAGCATATAGACATTTATTTTGAACTGGTTAAATGAAAAAATATTTTTTCTTTGAAGTGCTTTAGAAAGTTTATTAAATTAAAAGTAAAGTAATTCGTTATCAGAAAGAATTATAAAAGCATGGTAATCTGATTACAGTATAAAATAAGTTATTAGTAATTTGTAATGAATTGCTTTTTTAATTTACGCAACACTGTTTGTTAGTGGGTTAACTGACACTTTATTAAAAAAGGAAAATGAAGTTTCCATTTTAAGGTCTGTTTTGTATCCTTCTTGTGGAAAGGGCTAGAATAAAAACTCAAATCATGTATCAGTTTAACCATTTGTCAATCAATGGCCAGAACACTTAAAAAAAAAAAAAAGAATTATGCTGACAGAAATTGATACATTAGATTATTATGTAATATTGGTCTTGATATTTTAAATAATTTCAGGTTTATCTGATGGCCCTTCAGTGTTTTTGGAGAGTGTGGTGGATCTGTGTCGCCATAGCAGGAACGACTGGTACAGAGTCTATCTCATCAGAAAGGTCTGCAGTCTTCAGGGGGTTGAATTTGCCCAGAAACTTCTACCACAGAAAGAGTTCGGGTGGCTGTTTCCTGAGGAGATTCAGCAGTCGGTGGGTTTCAAATAGATGGTCCCGCTGATATACTGTAACTATGACTAACATGAGTCAAATGTGCTTTAACTGCATATTCATTCCTCTCAGAATCAAGACTGCAGTCAGATTGACCACTATCTAGTGTGTGGGATGGCCTACAAAACTATCAGAGATGCAGTAGCCAAAGCCATGCTGGATGGAAACATGGACAGAATAGAAAAAGCAATTGAGGTACCATTTATTACTCTGTTCAAAACTTCATTTTCCTGCCTTGTCTGCTGTTTCCATATACAGTTACCTTCTAAAGTACTGTTGCATCCTAAAGCCCAAAGTATACTTCGGCCAGACGCAAACGCTAGATGTCTGCGTGCAGGACGCGTGATGCAAATTTCGTCATTAGCATAGTGCTCAAGCACTTCAACACGTGTAGCCTGATTTTTCTAACCGTGCATCATTAAACATGCAGAATGTGCATGCACCTGTAATTGTTTGCACTGATTAAGCGGGTCCGCAAGGTGGCAACACTCACATTTGAGCCGCTGCTGTCATGAAGAAGTGCTTGTAGATGTAATCTCCACGAAAAAATGGAGGATGAAGGTGGAAACTGAAACAGTGGATGCGTACATCAAGGGCGCATGTGTGAGGAGGTCAGGAGATACCTGTAATCCTATATCTCGAGTCAGAAGGAATATACAGATAACTTTATGGATCTAACTCATGAAGAGAAATTGTCCAGTGTCTCATAGTAGTCAACCGCATGTGTATGTGTGCACAGAACATTTTCCCATCAAAATCGGAAGTATACTTTGGGCATAATTGCATAAGTGACTGACCTTTGAAAGATATTCAGAGTTGTTTAAGGCAGGTTTTATCACGTAAACTAGATATTCTGAAGCAGTACTGTATATTCAGCTTTGTTTTTGAGTTATGTCGATCCCACATACTTCTGTTGCTCGCAAACAAAGAATACTTTATAATTATTAACGCAACAACATTTGGGCATTTTCAAGACTGACATGCCTGAGAAATCTCGCATGACTGAAATGTGGGAAATAAAGGGTGTTTATTACTTGAAGATATTCCGGGTTTACACTAATTTATTATTTTTTTCCTCTGTGCAATTTTTAGTTCATTTTTTACACACCGGTCTATTATTGTGTTATATAAAAGACAGCACTAAAGTGTCCTTGTCCTATTTTACACCAAAATCAAAATAAACCAATAAGAATTACTTAAGATGTTAAATTACTTAAAATGTTACATTTATACATCATAGTAGTACTCCCTTGGTTGTGCCTTACATTTTTGCGAATTTTAAAACATTGTACAATAGCATATTTTTACTGGAAACAGTAATAAGAATCATCATTGAAAACTATTCAAATTGTAAAAGTAAAATGTCCAGATGCATTTTGGTAATGAGAATTGAGGGGGTAAAATGTGCTTAATTTTCCTAAAAAAAAAAAAATTACAATGCAAAAGAAATCTTCTTGATTAAATTGAAGCCTATATTTGATGAAATGCTTTAATAAAATGCTTAAATATGCCAATTAAATACTTGATATTTTTTCTGCACCCCATTAAACTGCTTCATCAGTATCATAATTCTTCTGCTATATCTTTGTTTGAAGGATTGCAACTGCACACCAATGAAGAAGGCTGTTTATCTGCTGATGGCTTTGTTTCGAGAGGTCACCTTCCTGTATAGATCAAATAACCCCAACACGCACCCTAACACTGCGGTAATGAAAAAGCGCAATAACTTGCAAAATAATAAATATCATATGTGCATTTTTATAAATGTATTGTGAACTCAATATTTTGTCCAGCCTGAGATCATATTCATGTTGCCTGTTTTATTTAGCAATGTGCTGCTCTTGAAGAGTTCATCAGGAGCTCAAGCGTATTCGTCAATGATGAAATGCGAGAGTTTGCCAGAGCATTGGTGAATAATCGTCTGTGCACACTGCGTGTGCGAGCGCAAGCGTCAGGAAGAGAGCATGTGCTGGTGGAGGTCACAGTTCACATGGCTGCCGTCCTGTTGTGTGGAAACCTGCCTTTACTTCAGCCACTGCAGCAGCTGGCACTGACCCCACACAACATGAGGGTACGAGCCCTTCACACTGTCACATCATACAGTCAAATGATGACTGAAGTGTGTTTGATATGTTTATCCTGATCTCCTCACAGGCTTCATTCATCCCCACTATGCCTGATGACATGTTGGCTGTAGCGCAGCAGGCCATGGGAAACCTGCAGTGGTACTGTGAGTAGAAATTAACAGTGTCATGTGAAATTGAAAGCCCTGTCAAAATGACACCTATAGTATAATATAGTATAATTGTATAGTATAATATAGTTTGACTGGATATTACATACATTACATGTAGTATGTTCCTGATACCTGAAGAAGTAATAATCAATAAACATTTGGAAATTTGTAGAATATACCAAGTTACGATTTAAATTTATGGACAAAATCGGAATATCGCAAAAACAATAAATACATTTCCATCCCAGCCAGTTTCGGAGTTTGTAGTTATTTACATGACCTGCTTCCATATCATTTGAACTTTAATAAAGCTATAACGCATTACATATAACTGTATTAAAGATGTATAAGTTTAGAGTGCATCTGGACTGTGATCTGTGAACTGCAGTGCTGCTCTCACGCTTCATCTTTACAGTTTATTGTGATCATGTTACGTTAAATGACATCAAACGACCATGGAAATTTATGTCGACATTTTTTTATTATCGACACCGATAATGTAGACTATTTTTTTTATTTTATTTAACCTTTATTTAACCAGAAGAGCTCTCTGAGATTAAAAATCTCTTTCACAGGAGTGTCCTGGCCAAAATGTGCAGCAGTACAATCAGTTCCATTACAGATAAACATCACACAGACAGACTAAAAACACTTAAAAGCAATTGCATAATGTTAGATCAGCTTCTATTCGCCGGATAACTGATTTAAAACGTTCTAGAGTCAGCAGATTTTCTAATTTTAATTTAAATTGGAAAATATTCCAATCAAACGGCGCTGCGTACATAAAAGACTTCTTACCTAACTCAGTTCGAGTAAAAGGAACAGAAAGAGTATAGAAGTTTTGCGAACGAAGAGAATAATTCTTGATAATTTTCTGCTGCATAAAACAATGTTCAATGTTTCAATGTAAAACAGAGATAGGAAGGCAACAACCCCAAGATAGCTTTGTAAATAATTAAGTACCAGTGCATTTTTCTTCTGGTAGACAGAGAAGGCCAACCTACTCTATGGTACAAGGTGCAATGATGGGTTAAAGATTTACAATTTGATATGAACCTTAAAGCACCATGATAAACGGCATCTAAAGAAGAAAGAAGATAAGAAGGTGCAAACTGATATACAACATCACCATAATCAAGGACAGGGAGAAAAATAGCAGAGACTAATTTCTTTTTTACATTAAAAGAGAAGCAAAACTTGTTCCTGTAATAAAACCCAAGCTTGATTTTCAGTTTATTCTTCAGTTGAGTGATATGAGAACTAAAAGATAAGGCATCATCAACTATGATGCCTAGATATTTGTACTCTTTTACTAATTCAATCACTGTACCTTGAAAGGTCTGAAGAGATACTGAATTATTTTCAGGTTTTTTGATTTGGAAAATAACATATACTTGGTTTTATCAGTGTTCAGAACAAGTTTTAAACTGTGAAGCCTTAACTGAATAATATTAAATGCTGACTGAAGCTTAGACAAGGCTTGCTGTCCGGAGGAAGCGCTGCTGTACACGACAGAATCATTGGCATAAAATTGTAAGTTCGCATCCTGAATGTCATAATCAAGGCTGTTTATATAAATGGTGAATAAAAGGGGCCCCAGCACCGATCCTTGGGGAACACCTTTTGAAATCTCTAATGAATCAGATTGTTTACCTTCGGCTTGAACACACTGGGTTCTTCCACTCAGATAATTTTTAAACCAAGGAATAGCGTGACTTGATAAACCAACAACCTTCAATCTGTGCAGCAAGATACCTTGATCCACTGTATCGAAGGCCTTAGATAAATCGATGAAAAGCGAGGCACAAGATTCACCATTATCCATTGACCCTACAATGTCATTTAAAACTTTCAAAATAGCCGTTGTAGTACTGTGTTTTTTGCGAAACCCAGATTGATTGATAGACAACACCCCATTTGCATTCAAGTAGCATGTCAACTGTTCACCAATGAGGCTTTCTAGTATCTTAGATAAAACGCAGAGCTTTGAGATGGGTCTGTAATTATTCATTATAGTGGGATCCCTCCCTTTTCATAAAGGAACAACAAGTGCTGATTTCCAAATTTCTGGAATAACACCAGTGTTTAAAGAAAGATTAAAAATATAAGTTAAAGCAGATGTAATATAATCTGCTGCTAGTTTCAAATACACAGGCTCCACACAATCAGGACCTGGAGATTTGTTTATGTCAAGCAGACAGAGTGCTTTATAAACGTCAGAGCTCTTAATTTGTTTAAATCTAAACTCTTCCTTTTCTAGAAGACTTTCTGCATTAATAAAATCAGAACCTATAAGATTTAACAGAATCAGAACCTATAAGATTTAGTGGTTCAAATAGAGACCCAGAGGCAACAAAATGCTTATTAAAGCAATTGAGCATATGTTCTTTATCTGATATGCTAGTGGAATCCATTTTTATACATGATGGGAAACTAGACTTGTTTTACTACCTGATATCAGTTTTATATTCTGCCAGAATTTCTTGGGGTTGTTTGAGTTAATAGTGTTTTTTTCAATAAAATAATCAGCCTTTGCTTTTCTAATAGCGACTGTGCATTTATTCCGGAGCTGCCTAAAACGGATCCAATCGGAGCCAACATCAGATTGTCTGGCTTTTGCCCATGCCACATCCCGCTCACGAATTTGAACAGAAAGGGCTTCAGAAAACCAGGGATTATCCCTACCTTTAACACGGAATTTTTTAAAAGGTGCATGCCTGTTGATGATTGATAAAAATCCATCATAAAAGTAATACCAGGCAGACTCAGCATCGGGAATGAGAAAAATCCTGTCCCAATCATAGCGTGCTACATCAAAAAGAAAGGCTTGTTCATTAAAATGTTGTGTACAACGTTTAGTGATAATACTTGGTTTATGCATGGGTAGTTTGGTATCTCTGACTATGGCAATGACGCAGTGATCGCTAACATCATTAGCATATACAGAGGCCAAAGAATACTTGTGAGGCAAATTACTAAAAATAAGATCAATTAATGTGGACTTTTTGTAATCCTTCGAGTTAGGTCTAGTAGGTGTCTCAACTAGCTGAAAGAGATTTAAAGAGTCACAAATTGCTTTGAAACAATCAGATACTGACTGTAGCCAGTTCACATTAAAATCACCAAGAAGAACAAGCTCCTTGTAATTCAAAGAAGTCACCGAGTGCATCAGAGAGGAAATGGCATCAGTACTAGCTGATGGGGGTCTGTAGCAACCAACTACAGTAAGATGTAAAGTCTTAGAAACGATAAGATTTAAAGCTAATAATTCATACTTTTTAACTACTGACTCAGAGAGCAACACAGTAACTTCAAAACTGTCCTTAACATAGATTGCTACCCCCCCTCCCCTTTTTGGTCTGTCAGTCCTATAAACAGTATAACCATATCTGAAACTGTTTTTTTAAGCCATGTTTCAGATATCACTATAACATCAGCACTGGTATTTTTTGCCCAGATACGCACCAAGTCCAGCTTAGGAAGCAGGCTTCTCACATTCATATGAATAAAACCTAATCCTGATCTAGATTTAAAATCAGCAGGAACTTTGCACATTAGGGAAGTATTAGTAAAAGGACCAGGATTTGGTAATACATTACCTGATATCAGTAACATAAGAACTATAAAACTCCGACGCCTTACTGTTTTGCTTACATTTCCAACCGGAAAATTCAAACAAGTGGAACAGTTTAAGATGCTGGGCTCCTTATTTGTTTGAGCAGAAACTATGGAGTTTTCATACACAAAGTTTGAAAGCAGTGACTTCAGACGGCAGTCCGAGAGAACGTTAAAGTTTGTATATATACCAATCCCCGTCCAATTTGTCCATTTTAAAGTTGAGGAAATATCGTTATGTAACAAAAAGTCTGAGTCATACCTGTAGCCGATGTTTCCCTGGTAGAGTATCACACCCAGAAATGCCACCAGAGCTGCGCAATTAGATGAAACAAACCTCATTGTCCTTTCAAAGTCCAACTAAGCCGACAACCAGTATAAAATATGTAGGTTTCTTTGCTGACGTGTAGACTTGTGGTACTCCAACTCTTTTCACGAAGCGCTGCCTGACACCACGATGCAGAAAGAGGGATCCACGCTAACATCAGACCGTGTCCCGCACCGAGAGAAACTAATCGTTTCAGTCCTATCAAATCTCTTTTCATATAGAAATTATATAGGAATATATTCAGTAAATATTGAAGTTTATGCACATGTTTTATCTAATAAAAATTCATCCACCTGATGTGAGCATGAAAGTTTTTATATTGTTTCCATCCAATATTTTTTATGCAATATCTCAAAACTTGCATGAAACTATGTGGATGGAAAACCAGCTGTGCTAATATCTAACACTGTAGAATTAAGTAGAATTTGGGTGAATAGAATTTTGACTGCCTTGATACATTTGATCTTCCTAACTTATCGTGTTTTGCTCTTGACAGTCTGTCCTAATGGTCATCCATGCACTGTTGGTGAGGTAGGCCATGTGACTTCATTCTTGTCATCTAGCTTGATGTTAAAGCATTAACCATATACAGCACTGTATTGCTATTGAAAGCACACATAACTTAAAGGGGTCATGTCATAAGGAATCACATTTTCCTTGATATTTTGACAAATAAGGGGTCATTCTACTATAAAAAATACTGTACTTTTCAGAACTCAAAACATAATCCCCAGTACAACAAAAGCATTTGTTGAAACCAAGCTACAAAAGCACCTTATTCTCTACTTCGGTGACTTTCCTATATCATTAGGGGGCCTATTCATTCATAAACGCCTCTACAGCAACAAAATCAATGCCTTACTTTTAAAATACTTTACATCATCGCACCCTTGGCCAAGCCAAGAGAGAGAGAGAGAGAGCAGGACAAACCAAGGAGCTCTAAAGGGACAGACAGGCCTAGTGTGGCCTAATAACTATCCCTGAAGATCAAAGAGGACCCTTCTGAACTATTTTGAATTATTTTTGTATATAAACATGCACTACACAGACATCTTTGACCATTGTCCTGTATCTCACATGCTTTTAAATGACAAGGTGTCAAGTTACAACTCTGAAAAGTAGACCCTGATTCTGTTTCATTCAGCTGTTCTGCCTCTGGCTTTTTTAAACACAACCACATCTTGGACACGTTTTTGCAACCATCAGTGCTATTTTTAATTGTTGGTGTATGGGCAGTGGTGGCTCAGTGGTTGAGGCTCAGGGTTACTGGCCAGGAGGTCAGGGGTTCAAGCCCCAGCAACACCAAGATGCCACTGTTGGGCCCTTGAGCAAGGCACTTAACTCCAGGTTGCTCTGGGGGGATTGTCCCTGTAATAAGTGCACTGTAAGTCGCTTTGGATAAAAGCGTCTGCCAAATGCATAAATGTAAATGTAAATGTGTATGTAAATACGGTCTAGATGGGCGTCTTTGACCATTTTGATGTGTTTCGAGCTATGTGTGCCCCAATGAAGGCGAGACTGTTTGTGTGTCCATCACTATGCTTTAGACAATGTACAATATAGTATGTGCATCGTGTGGATGTGAGTGTTTTGAACTCATATCAGCGTGGATTGCTTGTGAATCATTCATAATACGATTCAAGCTTTGCAATGAAACTATTAGTAAAGGATCAGGCAGTTAAAAAAATCACTATTTGATTCGATTGCAAAACCATGAGTAAACTGTTTCATTCATGAATATTTCAAATGTCATGACTGTTTGACAGTTTATGGCACTGCTGTGCTTGAGTTAACAGTTTAATATATTCGGATACATTGTGTTGGGTGTACGTTATGTGTAAACCATGATATGTAGTTTTTATTGTTATATATTGTTGTGGAGAGCTTGTTCATTCTCTTCTGATTGAGTTTCAAATATAGCTGTTTGCTAGGGCAATCAGAACAGTGGGCATTTACAATGAAATTAAATGAGACACTGAGGCCAAAACCTAAACTGAGGGACAGGGTGGAAAATGATTAATAATACTGATTGTTTTGGTGCAAAACAAAAACGTATCTAACATTACCAGTGGACCTCAGGGAAAATAATAAAATGATAAAGAGTATGGCATGACCCTTTTAATGCAATGTAAAGCCATATGTTTAGAGCTATCAATGTGTTAGATACTATATTCACCTTTTTGTCATTATAATGTTATTATATATTTATAAATATATATTTTCTTCACACTAGTGTGGTCAGCCCATGCAGATCAGTCGTTGTCCAGACTGCAATGAACAAATAGGGGGCGAGAACCACCGGCCTGTTGAGGGCTTCAAAATCTTTCAAAGACAGTGAGTTCCTGTGTCCATGAAAACGGTTCCTATTGTGTTTTATCTAGTTTGATATATATATATATATATATAGGAATTTGAATGATTTCATTTTGAATAATAATATGTTTCAGCTAAGGCTTGTAAGATAAGCATGACCCAAACTGTCCAAAGCATGAGAGCATTTTATATTACACGCTTCAAAGAAGGTCATAGGCATATATTTAAATGTAGTCCAGTTGGGTTATTTTTCCCCAGCGCATACATTTACTGGTACTGTGTGTGTGTGTGTGTGTGTGTGTGTGTGTGTGTGTGTGTGTGTATATATATATATATATATAATATGAATATTTCTCACAAAACGAAAAAAATTATAAAACAAATCACTCTTAAACTTCAACATCAAAAGAGCACAATCAGTTAGACTAAAATATTCCCTTTGTTAAATATTTGTTTTGGATGTCAGATTTAGGTTTAAATCGCACATATTACACAATAAATTATATTTTTATAATAACAGTAACTCTAACGGGATTATGACCGAGTCTCTTTAACCCTTCTGCAATCTTTCTCACAGGCCAACACTCTTAGTATTCCCGATCAAATTTGACCTGATACAGTAGTCATGTATTTTTTTATTTCTTTTTTTATATTATTTGAAGAAATGTAATAAAACTAACTTCACTAAATGTATGCATTTCTTTTGGAATATATATACAGGTATAGATACGGTATTTAGAGCATACAATTAAGCATTAATATTTGTTTTTTATAATAAATACTGGAAATACAATTTGGCTTTTTTAATGTGTTTAATCGATTAATCAAAGAAATGAACCAATTATCAAAATAAACATTGGGTTTCAGCCCTGTAATTGTTTAATTTGTCTCTGTAGAGGGGATCGCACTCAGTCGGGACACATTCTGGGCACTCCTCAGAGGCGTGACCATCCTGACATGCAGGACACCAAGGACATGTCACCAGCACCCTTCACTCTGCTCAGACTGATCACACACATGTCCATGCTGCTGGGAGCTGAGAACAGCCCTCAGGTATCACACCTGCACACACCATTCTTCTGCCAGCTTGTTTTCTGAAAAGTGTAGCTTTTCCAAATATTATGTTTTTTCCAACAAGTAGTGAATCGATTTGTTAATTTTAAAACATTTCAAATTTCAACTTAGTTTATTTCATTCACTTAATAGTTTTTGTTTTTATCTTGATCTTTGTTAATGTATTGTAGCATAATAAGTGAAATACTGCTATTTATCAAAATGTTTTGGATTCAGAAATAAAACTTTTATAATTAATTGTGGTGTAGTATAAGGGTGCATGACTGGCGCAGAAATCGCATATTTCAGCTTTAACTACTTTTAACCCTTAAATGCAAACAGTTTCCCAAACATTATTTCATACCACGGGGACTCGACAAACATATCTATCACAACATTTTCAAAGCAATTTCAATACAATGAGTAAAAAATAATACAAAATTATATTTTCTGTTGCATTAAATTTTTTAATTTTTTTATTTGAGAGACACAATATCATTTTCATATGTGGGATACAACTGGCTTTCAAAACATTGAGTTGCACATAACACATAAGCTAAAAATGAGTTACACATACTGTATATATTTTTTAGTCTAAATAGACTTATAACTTACATCATTTCAGCAGTACCTGTACACTCAAATGACTAAATCATACTTTTCATGTGTTGCACTTGCTGTAGTTTACTTCCACATTCCATCCACGTCAAAAAGCAATGTCAAATGTAAAGCAAGTCAATCACTGAAACAACGCCACCCCTTGACGAAAAAGTAGCATGTATATTATTAGAGATGCACCGATCGACCAGCCAGGGACCGGAATTAGCTGATTTTCCGCATGCTCGGCCCGGACCGGTAACCGGCCGGTCAGCCTCACGTCTTACCGATTCCAAGCCGGTCCGTTTTGTTGCCAGCGGCCCAGGCAATAACGTCACAGCCGCACGTAAACGTCATTGGCGTGGAAGATCTTCACTGTGAGTGAAGAATACATAAAGTTCGAAATGTGTAATAATTTTAAGGCCAAAGTAAACCGCGGGGGAACCACCACAATAACTTTCGGAATAACAAACCTAATTAGACATTTAAAACGCCATCACCCAGCTGAAAATGCCCATTTTAAAAAAGAAGCTAAAAAGTGAAAGCGGCTAAAGCTAGCCAGTGCTCAGAGCCAGCCACAAGTCAGCAGCCTCTCCTATCATTCCTTGGTATGAGCAGCGAAAAGACCAAAGCAATTACGAGGAAAATTATGGAATTCATGGCCCTGGATGACCAGACGTTCTCCATAGTTGAGGACAGAGGGTTCAGAAATCTGATACATTTCCTCGATACAGAGTAGGAGGTACTTTCCGACGTCATGTTGCCCGAGTTGTTTAATCTCGTGTCATGTTACACACGCAGCCTGTTAACTGTCAACATTTGGGTACACAAATCCGGGAGAGGGGAAGTGGGGTGCTGGATGGCAGAGGCAGGCTAAATACTATACAAATTGTGCCGTTGTGATTTAACGTAATTTTTCCCACCGTGTCTGATATTAAAATCAGTGCGACACACATTGCAAAAGGCGTGGGCATTGTCGATATGGCTTCGGGATATTAAATTAAATTCTTCCATCCAGCTGTTGTTAAATGTACACGTATATTTTGTTTTTATTACCGGAGCACCAGCTGAGTCTTCGCCTCCCCTCTACCACTGATGCTTGATTTAACATCCCGCGTCCACTGCCTGCGCAGATACCAACAGCGCAAATAGGTTATAGGTTGCCAGATTGAGGTCATAAATGATTTGTAATGTGTATGATGTGTCGATTGTGTGAGTAGGATGGGTTTCATTCAAGATCTGGCAACTGGACCACCTTGGAATAATATATTGATGTGATTATTCATATAACGTGGTTTGGGCTATACAAATTACGGGAGTTTTTTTGGGAGAAATAACAAAGCGGGAGACTCCCGGGAAAAACGGGAGTGTTGACAGATATGCAAGCCGTTCCCGAAGCAGTGCTCCGTTTTACAACTGATATTTGTACATCTAACGTAAGTTGAGCGTATTGGACACTTCAGTTTTTCAGATCTTTGGAATTGTTTTGTTAGACGAGTAATGAAGAGAAAAAGGTCCATTTATAAAAATAATGGAAAATGACATCTGTTTTATATAAAGCAACTCGTTTGCAGTTAATTGTTATTTCTACCTCTTTCCTGTCACAGAGCACTTTATTTTGAGAGTTGTTTAAGTGAGAGAAGATCCTGTAACTTAGTGCAGTTTGGGGGAAATTGTAATGTTTAATCATTTATTTTATTATGAAAATAAAATTTAGCATTGAAGAAAGGTAGATTTTGTTTGTATATGTTATCAATAATAGTTCTTAGAAAGAAAATAGCAATCGGTGCATCTCTATATATTATGTTTGCGTACATGCATATGGTTCATTGATAATTCACCATCGTTGTGCAGGAATTCAACGTGAAATATTAGATATTTGTATGAAAGTAGTAATCATTTGTTGTGTAATAAACAAAGAAACAGATATCCTGTGATAGTAAACTTCTATAGAAATAGAATAACATTAAAATGGGATTAATGAAAGCACAATTGTACTTAAATATGTGAGAAGAAAATCCACCTCCTATTTGCGTCTGATTTCTGTTGGTGTTTATTTTTGTAAATAATGGCCATCAGAAGGCCGTCACACACCAGATGAGAAGCAGAACACAGCACAGGTATCAAACACGGGCGGGTTGATGCAGTTCAGGTTGCAGTACACACAAAAGTTACGAAGGTTTTTTCCTTGTTCAAGAAGGAAGAACACTAAATTAAATAATGTATGTCCTTTGATAATGATTTGGGTTTCATTTAATGGAAAAAATGCAGGTTGCGCTCCGTGGCATGGCAGAAATGATCGAAATCATAGCTGTTTCAAACATTTGTTTGGAATTTTAGAGCGCCAGACGTGTCCAGTGTGCGACTCCCAACACCTCATTGTCCAGCTTATTAAAAGAATACTTGCTAAAAAAAACAATAAATGCACATGAAACATTGATTTGAAATTTATTTATTAACTAACTTGTATAGATCATCAAACGTGATCCGAGAAGCAGAAAGATGACTCGCAATAGATGAGCAGTCTGATATGTATAAAATTCCAGGATGTGTGGTTGTTACTCAGAAATACTATTGACCAATCAGAATCGAGTATTCCAGGACGCTGCCCTTACTTCCGTTCCACCAGCTATGGTCCACCCAGCCTCCTAGGAACCTGTGGGAGAGACGATGGGAGAGGGCGAGCGGGAGACACACATAGAGTGAGGAGAGAAAGAGGAAAAACTTGCCCATCGGCCCCTGGACACGCTGGCGCCTGGTCCTCAACCACTCCTCTGTCCTCTGACGGACGACAGCCACTCCTCCCCGAGCAGATGGCAGTGGTTCTTCTGACTCCCGGCAGCCAACAGCGGCGACTCTATTCCCCAGCAGACGGTCGCGGCTCCTCCCCTGGCTGATGGGAGTGCCGAGAACACCACGACAGAACATCATTCCTCCTTCATGGGTTTTGGCACCAGTGTAACGTGTTCAGGATGGGCAAGGAGGAGGCAGGAACCAGCAGAATAGTCAACAGAACTTTAATTACATAAATTCAACATAACGCAAAATAAAACACAAAGATGCACACACGCAGTGGCAGCTTGTGTCTCTCTCTCTCTCACAAACTGGCATCTCCTGCTCCCCTTTATCTCGCTTTCCCACTGATCAGCTGACTGAGAGCCGGCCCGGCCACGCCTTCCTCCTTGTCACATATAAATATATATATTGGGTTGTAGTGGTTAAAATTTCTCACGGTTCAGTTTGTATCACGGTTTCGGTATGGTTCGGTATTTGTTATTTTCATTAAAAAAAAATCATGACTATCGCTGTTGTGATTGACTGCAAAAAGAAAAAGTTCCCAGACAGGAGACTTGAATGACGCAGGGACTTCTATCTTGTGGCTTGTTTTCTCAGCTTGCCATTTTCAACTAACGCATGCAGAACTATGATGTCAACAACTGATTTAACATACTTGCAGTTAATTGTACAGATTTTGTCTGTAGAATGTTGTCCATCTACAGAGCCAAACAGGTGCATTAGCAAAGGTCCATTTTGTGCTATATTTGCTTTACCTTATTAAACTAGAGATGAACTGGCAAACCATACGATTAGTTTTTTACAGAGAACCGTTATACCCCAAATATATGTATATGTATGTATGTGTGTATGTATTTATTTGTACTTCTGATACACTACTGATCGTTACACTGAATTAAATACTAAAGAGTTGGGAGCATAACTCCAGAAAACTGATGAGGCCGAGAAGTTGAAGGAGGTCACTAAAATCCTAAAGTATGCATGTGAGGCTTAACCTGCGTCTTCACAAGCTACACTTCATTTAAAGTAGCTTTCCCAACACTGCACACTATCACACTTTCATCTAATCTTTAAAGTCAGCATGAAAAGGAAGTTGCGACTGACTTTACTTCCGTATTGTGTTGTATTTCGTGTAAAACGATAAAATGTAGGGTGGAACAGACACCCCTTCCTTTCACTGTGCTGCTTGAGCGGTAATTGGTGAAATCGAGCAGCGATCTCAACACATTGATGATCAAACTGACAACATAAATGCACAAGCATATCGCGGTCTTTACGATGAGGCTGTAGCCAATGAAAAATGAGTGAGTAAAAGTTTTTTTTTTTAACGTTTTAACGTTTTGAATCTAAATATGAAGGGGGGGAAACACTTACTGTATTTTTCGGAATATAAATAGTTTTTTTCATCAAGGGTCCTGCAATTTATAGTTCAAAGTGACTTGTATACATAATTTCTACGTAACTGATGTGGGCTGGTCAAACATAAGAGATCAATCATGGAGACGGTAGAACCGTTTTAAAGTTGCCAATTGAGAATATTTGTATAATACTCTTGAAGGGGCAGGGTTCAATCTGAATACCACTTGCAAATGTCAGCAGATTTTACCAGAACATAAAGTTTTGACATTTTGATAAAGATTACAAGGTCCATTTTTTTACTAAATTGCCAATATGCATTGGTGATCGTTCATAAAAAGACCAGTAACATGCATTTATAAAATAAATAGGGTCCATTTTGATTTCATGCTGACTTATCTTTCCCATATTCTTGCCTGTTTGTGTTCAGAGTATCATTCAAATCATCAAGCCTGCTGTGATGGATCCTGGGCCGTTCCTGATGGCTCATCTTCTGAAGGACATTGAGCAGCTGAGCAGAGCTCTGGGAAAAGGTGTAGATGACACAGTCAGCTGCATCCATCTGACCATCCACAGTCTACTGGAACCACACCAGACCAACCAGTGTAAGAGCAAACTCAACTCGCCTTACATGGAGACCTTGTTTTGTGTCATTTGTCATGGGGTTATCCTGTCTCAGAAATTCATGAAACATGGTATTTTCAAACAGGGCCTGTTCAGTATGATCAAATCCTTTCCACTAAAGATAAAAGAAATGGTTGGGAAAATGCCATGAATACTGATGTCATCACACATGAGCTGAAGGTAAACAATGTGCCATTTTTTACTGCATCACAGTGGTCAGCATTATGTTGTCTATGAATGATGTTCTTATAGGTATATCATAAGATTAATCGAGTTGATAGCTATATGAAAGAAAGGCTAATTTAAAACAACAAGAATTTTCATTTCTGTTTATGACTGTGCATTATTTCAATTTCAATTTGTCTTTTCATTCTCTATCTTTCAGGTGTTGGAGCATCAGCTTAAGGGCGTAAACGACTTCATCAGGAACGATGAGCGAGTGTCTTCTAATCCAGTGTTGAAGTTGACGTTTGGAGATCCGGGGCTTTTCCTGCACTCTCTGCCTCAGAAGTCCCTTATCCACAACTCCTCTATCTGGAGCTGCAGGAGGAAGATCTCAATGCTCAGTCTGGCTCACATTGTGGAGCAGAACGATGGGCGGGACACTTTGCCTGTGCTCTGGAGGTTCCTGCAGAAAGTAAGACATGCAGCAACTGGAGTGTTTGTCCTTACATGCAGTTAAACAACCAGAGATTAGAGGTCCCGTTGTCTGCTTCCTACACAGGCTGTTTGTATTGCACTAACCAAGTGTTTGTTTTAGGAAGCAGAGCTTCGGCTGGTGAGGTTCCTTCCCGACATCTTGGCTCTCCAGAGAGATTTGGTCAAGAAGTTCCAGAACGTGACCGACTTCACTTATAACACCATAGCAGAGTTCCTGCAAAGCCAGAAAGCAGGTACTGACCAAAACAGATATAGTGGAGAGAGTCAGATGGCACAGTTTGTGTTGTTTTTGGAACAAAGACGAGTACGGATGTCTAAGTTGATGATCTACTTCACATAATCTTTGTTTTCTTGTTGGTTCCATTTATATAAGTTATTATGAATTTAATGACACAAATGCAAATTTCAAATGTTGTAAACCTAAAGTAAAAAGTAATAATATATTTTCTTTACATGTGAATTTTTACATTTTGTTTTTTTTATCACAAATAACATCGTTTTCTTTGGATTTTACCATTTGACGTGAACCTGAACAAACCTTTTGAGACACAGTCAAGAGGGTCTACAGTGGTCCTCTCTGTTACATAATTTCATGTTTTATGCTGTTCATCTCACATGAAAACAAATTGGCTTACTGCATGTTGGTTATTCCAGGGGATTTCAGAGTTTTTGATTCCAGGGTCCCCCACATATGGTGATCCCCTTGCAAACGAACCCCTTTCTAAATTATAAAGGCTGACCCATATATAATGTGTGAGGAAAAATAGCAAGCATGATATTATAAAGACTACATGCAGTTTGTAAAATTAAACAACAGGCTTTTATGTTGTCATTATACTTAAGCCAAAATCAATTATTAAGATATTATATCGAAATCGTTATCTGTACTGTTAGATGCATAAATCTGAAAAGAAGCATTTTTAATTCAATTCAAATGTATTTATATACCGCTTTCATGATAATTATTGCTCCCAACCTGTAGTTTTACAGGTAAAAGAATATGGCTCAAAACAGTAAATAGAATTAAATAATCACAATTAAACTAATGATTTCCAGGAATAGTTCACCCAAAAATTCAAATTCTCTCATCATTTACTCACCCTCCTGGCATCCCAGATGTGTATGACTTTCTGTCTTCTGCAGAACACAAATTAAGATTTTTTGAAAAATAGGTCCATACGCTTTCAAAGGTTTGGTCACCATGCAAAGGCAGCATAAAAGTAATGCAGATGACTCCAGTAGTTAAATCCATATCTTCAGAAGTGACATGATAGGTGTGGGTTAGAAACAGATCAATATTTACATTCTTCACTTTCACTTCCAAATTCTTGTGTTTTTGCCGATTCGTATTCTTTGTGCATATCGCCACCTACTGGGCAGGGAGGAGAATTTATAGTAAAGAATGACTAAAATATTGATCTTATCACTTCTGAAAAATATGGATTTAACCACTGGAGTCATTTTGATTACTTTTATACAGTCTTTATGTGCTTTTCTTAGTTTATAATTTTGGTCACAATTCACATGCACCCAATGGACCATCAGAGCTGAAATATTCTTTAAAAAATCTTAATTTGTGTTCTGCAGAAGAAAGTCAAATACAACTGGGGTGGGATGAGTGAGTAAATTATGAGAGGGTGAACTATCCCTTTAAATGTAAAGCTGAAAGCATGTCCATTATAAAAGAGGTATATTCAAGTCTTTCTGTATGCATTGTGTTTTGTTTTGTTTTTTGCAAATTCTTTATATAAATAAAATGATCCAGACTCAAAAAATGAGTGTTTTACTTCATTAAGCCTTTTGTGTTTTCATTCAACAGCATCATTCAATGCTTGGTATGAAAAACAGATTAAAGTCTTCTTGTGTACTTGGAACCAACTCCGAGTATCTCTGGCCACCACAGGTAAGCAACTCTTACATAGTGCCATAGCAGAGTAATTACAGGACAGGCGTGTTTTGTTTTTTTCCACTGCTGAATGTGAAATGAGATTTTGTATGTGTGGCAGGTGAGATAAAGCTGCCAGTGGAGTACACTCAGGATGATCTGGGTTTGGATGCAGATCTGCAGGTGCTGTTGCCTCAGAGACAAGGTCTGGGCTTGTGCTCCACCGCGCTCATCAGCTATCTCATCACCCTTCATAATGACCTCATTTATACTGTGGAAAAACACACCAGAGAGGAGACTGGGTAAGAACTGCAGTAGATGAGCAAGACATTTGCAGACCCAGAACCCACATTTTTCACATTTTCTGTGCTGATTTTATGAGGAAATCTGAAGACGATAAACCAACAAAAAGCATCCTAGAGACTGATACCTAAATTGTACTTTTACCAAAATCGATGAATGAATGGGTGTATATTATTCATATTTGGGCCATCTATAACGTGTTAGTGCATTTGCATATTTAAATACTCCTCTATACGCCTGGCCCAGCAGTGTGGATGGTGTCCGAAAATCCGAAAACAATATACGGTTGCTGTGGTCACAAAGTAAGTGAGGAACTTACTGTCATCGCATGTTCTGGCATCGGTGGTTCTTTTGTGAATCAAACAGTCCAAGAGGTCAATAAAGTGTGACCATGAAGCTTTAGTGTAAACAAAATTCCATTTACTACCACTATTAACCTTCTCTGGTTCAGTTGCGCGCACCCCAGCATCACTGGTGAAACTTTAGGTAGGCTGAAGTATGATAGTAACAGGACTTCCTTGCAACTGGAAGAATCTTCAGAGAATCTAATGAAATGCATGTAGAAGGACGTTGGCCGAAACGCTGTGAGATAATAAAGATTTGCAAGATAAACGACAGTGTACGGGGATTTTTCCATTTTTTTCCTGTTGTATTGTGAACACGTGGCATGTTTAGTTATAGATTTAACAGCATTAACATTGACCATACATTATTAACTGAACATGATTTATCAATGTCTGTACTGATTTAGTGAAATCTAAATTATAGAGCTTACAAAAAACTGTCCAAGCAATTACAATTGAGGGTATACATTTTTCTGAGAAATGCCAAGCACTTATGCTGAAAAAAATTATATAAAATGTAAGAAGCTGAGTTGGGGAGAAACTACACAAGAAACATTTTCAATTAAGTATATGATTTAAAAATAACCATTTTTTTTTTTTTTTTTTACAAATTTACTTTATTTTTAAAGTGCACCTATTGTTGTTTTTAAACTTGCCTAATTTTTTTAAGTTTTAAAGATCTCATACAGTAGATTTACATGCATCCAAGGTAAAAAAAAAAACACTTTAATTGGCTCATAATTTAAATTGCAGGATTACCTTTTTTTTCCCCAGTGTCAAAATCGACTCGTTCAATGATCCGTTCTAAAGCTTTCATTTGAAACTCCTCCTTTCAGAGAGCCTACTCTGCTCTGATTGGTCAGATGTCCCAGTCTGTGGTGATTGGTCTACCGCTTAGTGTAGTGTTTTAGGCCAGGTCAAAGCTGTTCGCGTGCAGCCAATGAAGACCAGAGGCGGGTTTTAAGTCTCGTTTCAGGTGTTCAGAATCGGTTCTTTAATTTGGGAGTCAATAACTCCATTTGTCTTGCACTTTGATTTTTGAAACTTTGCATTCTTTTTTACATTCACAAACAGCTATATAACACACTACATGAAAGGTAATATTTGAAAAACCATAATAGGTGCTCTTACAGCTTAGTTTTACTCATTTGATATTTAGTAAATTCTTACTTATTTATTTTCACTTCTTTCAAAATGTTGTCATTGCAATTTGTCTAAAAGAATAAAAAACATTTGGATGATATACACATGGTCTGTTCATACAATGACATTTTTTGTGATTCATATCTAATTGCACAATGACATTACAGCTTTATTTGCTGTTATAGCATCATTTTCTGTTTTGAAATGACTTAAAGCTGTTCTTTCAAAAGTGAAGTCACATAATTTTTTTAAGAACGATTTACACAAATTAATTTTGCTCGTGTTTTATGAATGAGGCCCCATTATGTGTGTAATTACTATATCTATTTCATTCATTCTAGTGTGGCCACAGATAATGATGGAAACTGTAGTTTAGATTGTAAGCATTTGTTTGTATGGTTAATGATAACTATAGATCTTGCCAGAAAATAACATCATTTAGTCAGTTTAAGCAACAAGTTTTGCAACAAAACTACACAGTAAAACTGAATCATTACTAATAACAATTAGCTTCCACCATTAGTCTTAAATCAACATGCATCCAACTCGGAAAGTCGGAGCTCACAGAAAATTCTGTTTCCCACTTGTAATTATGACTTCATGGTGGCGTTCATGTGTGCTTAATTCGTAAATACAATCATTCCGACATGACTTAAATCTGCCTCACAATATTTCTTGAAAGAACATTAAACTAAATTTCTTGTATTTCAGTTACACTGTGAGCCCAGTGGATCTGACGGAGCTGCACGTGATCCGTTATGAGTACGAGCGAGATCTGCTGCCGCTGGTGCTGTCTAACTGTCAGTACAGTATGGAGCGTGGTCAGGAGACGCTTCTAGAGTACGACCTGCCCAACATACAACAACAAATCCTCACACGCTTTCTACAGGGCAAACCACACATCACTGTTAATGTACGTCATCCACAGCACTGCAAAGAGCCTTTTGATAACTTATTGTCACAGTCTAAGAGGGGTTTGAAAAAGTTTCCGAAAACTCAAAATGTTGTATGGAATACCTACAAAGCAATTAGAGTACTTCGTAATGACATTATTTTGGCCCTAACATATCTATTCTTTGAAATGTGGCATCTTGGTCATTTTCTCCACTCTTTTTAACTTAGGGGAACTGCTGGGACACAAATAAGTTTTGTTTTCCTGTAAAAAAACTAAAGTGCTTTTAAAGAATACATTTTGTAAAATTCTGTCATCATTGACTCTCGTGTTGTTTCAAACTCATGAGACTTTCTTATTTAGTTGAACATTAATGGAGATAGACAGAGTGTTAGTTTCAATCATCATTCGCTTTCATTAGATGCGTTAAAAATGGGTCAAATCTTCTGTTTAAAGAAATATTCTGCGTTCAATACAAGTTAAGCATAATGTTGATTGCCAAAAAATGTGTCTAGTCCCTCCATTTATTTAAATAAGTGAGTTACAATGAGGCACTTACAATGGAAGTCAATGGGGTCAATTTTTGGAGGGTTTAAACACAGAAATATAGAAAGATTATAATTTTATTAAAGCACTTCTATTCATTCCTCTGTTAAAACTCATGTATTATTTGAGCTGTAAAGTTGTTTAAATTGACATTTTTACAGTCATTATAGTGTTTGTTGACATTACATCATCGTCATGGTAATGAAGTTGTACAATTGGCTGTAGCTTTCCACAGATGTGGTCACGTTAACACTCATATTGTTTATATCTCGTGTCTATACTTTTGAATCAGTGATTATTTGAATGTTTACAGATTGACCCCATTGACTTCCATTGGAAGTGTCTCACTGGAATACACATTTGTATTTTTTTTTAAGAAAAGGAGTAACAAGTCGAAAATTTAGTAATCAACATTATGCCACAACTGCTGTCGATTGAGTTTAACTTGTACTGAACCCGGAATATTCCTTTTAAGAATTGTTTTGTAGTGTAGGAGGAGATAACAGGATAAAACAAATGTATTGTGTTGTTTTTTCAGGGGATTCCGACACTGGTCAGCAGACATGACAGAAATTACGAGATCATATTTAAAGATGTGAAGAGCAAAGTTCAACAAGTAAGTCTTCTCATCATCTGCCTTAGCAAGATTTAATCCAGCCCATCATATTAACCCTTGTGTAGGGTGACCAGATGACCATAACAAAAAATGTAGCTTGAGCATAATGGGATTATTCGAAGAAATGTACATAATTACAATTACATAATTTGAATATTTGACAAATTACAACAGATTGCAATGCTCTACTCTCTTGAATTAAAAAAGAAGACAAATCCATTCAAGTTATGTCATTTTATTTGTAGCCTACTTCTGGAAAACCTATCCCAAAATGTGGGGCTACTCTTTTCCTAACCAAAAGAAAATATGATCCTTTCTTTCTCTTTAAATCGTGAAGGCTGACTGTTACGTATATGGATTGATGCATGATTTTCTGAAGTGTTTATTTGAGGATGTGTTTTTTCATGACTTCAGACAGAGAACTTCAGAAACAGCAGTAGTTAAAGTGCTCACAGACAGCACAGATTCACAGTGGGCCAGCTTTACCTGGGTTATTTTTAGGGATTTTATAGAAGATAAAAACACTGTATTCTTTGTTGATGTGCGCAGTCCTGGAAAAAGTCAGGAGAAATTCTGATATGCTCGCTTTGGACGGGATTGAAATAAAGGAGAAGCTCTTGTAATCATTACATTGCCACACATAAAATGAATCCCGTCCATATAGGGTTTGACATCACATGGCTCACTGATACAGGGTTGTGATTTTACTGATGGTATGTCAGAGCAGCGGTTCTCAACCTTTTTGACTACAAGGCCCCTCTTTGTTCAAGACAATATTCAAACTTTTTCAACTGTAACTCAGTCAGGACACGGGACACATCCCAATTTTATTGGGACATCTGGTCACCCTACCCTTGTGTTGTGTTCGTTTTGTGCTAAAATGACCGGTCACGAAAACAAATGAATAACCACTTGCTTGATCTAAATAAAATAGGTGTCATTTTAATGTTTAGTATCTGGACTTTACAATGCATATAGATGATCCTATCAATTATTCAATAATATTTTTTAATTTGCTGACAAATAAGAATTGTTTCGTTCTCATCATGTGCAAATTTGTTATCATAACAATTATATTGAGAGTTGGTAAAACTATAAAAAAAAACATTTTTCTTACTTAAACATACATATAACAGAGTCAATTCCATATCATAACTTACAGCAGACTATCCTGATTCAAACGAGTGCAAACAAAACATAATATAAGCAGATCTTGAAATATTCCTCAAAGAGTGTACATGGAAAGACAATGCACAAAAGGGAGCTCAACACACATTGTGTGTGTTTGTGTGTATGTATGTATGTGCTATGTAAAGGATTTGTATGCTGCTGCACAGTTAATATTTCTTCATTTTGTAGTCTAATCCATTCACTTCATTCAGGAACACAAGTGTAACAAAGTTAAATAAAACCAAAAAAATATATAGAAAATGGTCCATATATTTTGTGTTTCCAGATACCAGATGTCAAGAATTTTATTCCAGTTGTATTAAGAAAAAAAAAAAAAAAAGTATAAGAACAAAAATATCATCCAAGTCAAAATGACAGGAACTCAAGAGTTAAAGAAACATTTAAGCAGAATATTCACAATATAGCACGGCTTTGAGTGCCTTATTGCTTCTTTGTAATATGGTATTGTGTATGTGCAGGAGTCGTTGCAGCCTCTGACGCAGTTCGAGCTGGTGAAAGAGCTGCAGAGCTACAGTGACGTGTGTGAAGCGCTGTCTACAGTCGAGCTGGCGCTGGGGTTCCTCGCCATGACGGGTGGAGAGCCGCACATGCAGCTGAGCTCATATTTGAAGGAGGTGTTACAGATGGCAGAGCAGACGGCCCCACATGTCTTCAAGGTTTCTCAAGCACACTCACGTTCATTATTATCTGTCTCTGAAACTGTGTGAACACACTGACAGTTTATAAAAACACACTCAATATCAACCTTCAGAAAATGTTGCTAGTTAAACATAATATTATATAAGCTGTTTATTTTAGATTTATTTTAGAGTTTTTACATTTCTGCAACCCTCTAAGCAAAATGTCTGAATACAGTTTAAAACTCTGATTCTATGTGATCTATAAACATTAAATAAACAACATTAAATAATCATAAAAATGTATTACAATTTATAAAATTTTAAATTGGAAATAAGAAAATACACCAGAAAGGATAACAGAGCAATTAATATGGTTGCAGATGTAGCCTAATTAAGATTAAGATGTAGCTTGCTAGCTAAAGTGCTGTGAAAAAGTATTTGCCCACATCCTGATTTCTTCTGTTTTTGTGTATATCTCATACTGAATAAAAATAAATTCAAACAAAATCTTACTTAAAACAAAGGCAATCTGAGTAAACACAAAATACAGTTTTTAAATGATAATGTTATTTATTGAAGCAAACAAGTTATCCAAATACCAACTGGACCTGTGTGAAAAAGTAATTAATTACTAATTCCCTAATCTGTGAAACTGTATTCATAATGGGGTTCAACTGGACTAGACACATCAAATCAACACCTAAATAGAAGTTTTTCAGCAGCATGAAGTTGGCTGAAAGGTCTCACCCAGTAGCACACTATGCCAAGGTTGAAAGAAATTCTAGAAATTATGAGGAAAAAGGTGATTGTAATACTCAAAGGCTCTGGGACTCCAAAGAACCGCAGTGAGAGCCATCATCTCCAAATGGAGAACATTTGGCACAGTAGTGAACCCAGAAGTTGCCAACCTTCCAAAAGTCCCCCAAGAGCACAGTGACGACTCATCCAGGAAGTCACTACAAAGCCAAGGACAACATCAAAGGAACAGCAGGCCTCTCTTGCATCAATAAAGTTCACTGTTCATGACTCCACTATCAGAAAGACAGAAGTTGAACTGATTAGTCAAAAGTGGAACTGTTTGGAAGAAAGTGGTCCCGTTACATCTGGCATAAATCAAACACAACATCATACCTACAGTCAAGCATGGTGGTGCTAGTGTGATGTTGTGGGGATGCTTTGCTGCTTCAGGCCAGGTCATCATTTTGTGAGTTGAAGCTCAAGCGCTACTGGATTATGCAACAAGACGGAGTAATGGAGTAAGCCCACCTCTGAATGACTCAAAAGAAGCTAAATGAAAGTTTTGGAGTGACCTAGTCAAAGTTCTGTGTTGAACCCGATTGAGATGCTGTGGCAGGACCTTAAACGGTCACTTCATGCTCAAAAACCCTCCAATGTGGTTGAACTAAAACAGTTCTGCAAAGAAGAGTGCGCCAAAATCCACCACACCATTATGAAAGACTGTAGTCCAGTTATCAGAAGTGTTTGTTTGCAGTTGTTGCTGCTAAAGGTGGCACAACCAGCTATTAAGTTTAAGGGGGCAGTTAGTTTTTCACATGGGTGATATAGGTGTTGAATACATTTTTTGCTTCAATAAAAAGTTATCCAGATATATCTCAGTTATCCAGAGTTCAAAGTCTGCAGGTTTAGAGCATTTTTTATATAATAAATTTTTATCCCTTTTTCTCCCAATTTGGAATGCCCAATTCCCACTACTTAGTATGTCCTCATGGTGGCGTGGTTACTTTCCTCAATCCGGGTGGCAGAGGACAAGTCTCAGTTGTCTCCGCTTCTGAGACTGTCAATCTTATCACGTGACTTGTTGTGCATGACACTGCTGAGCATGAGCCTCCACATGCTGCGAGTCTATTCTCCACACACAACTCGCTACACCCTCCCATTGAGAGCGACGACCATGAGGCGGTTACCCCATGTGACTACCCTCCTTGGCAACCGGGCCAATTTGGTTGCTTAAGAGACCTGGCTGGAGTCACTCAGCACATCCTGGATTCCAACTCTTGACTCCAGGGTTGGTAGTCAGTGTCAATACTCGCTGAGATACCCAGACCCCCCGTTTAGAGCGTTTTTGATGGTTTTCATCATAAACTGAAAGGGCTACTTTTACAACTGTTTTGTCAGCAACATCGTTAATGTGAGAATTACAAAGAATAGAAATGAAATATTACATGAATACCCTTCAGTATTTAAATTCAGTTGTTTCTCATTTATACATTATACATTTATACATTTACATTTGGCAGACGCTTTTATCCAAAGCGACTTACAGTGCATTTAGAACAGGGACAATCCCCCCGGAGCAACCTGGAGTTAAGTGACTTGCTCAAGGACACAATGGTGGTGGCTGTGGGGCTTGAACCAGCAACCTTCTGATTAACAGATATGTGCTTTAGCCCACTACACCACCACCACTCCATATTTTTTTCACTGTGTCTGATCTAAAATGGGCAGATAAAGTCAACCGTTATTGTTAATCTTCCATTCAAAATTTGCACTGTAAAAATCAATCACATCTGTAACTAATCATTGCAGGATAATCCATGGCTAAGTGTGCATTAAACGATTTGAAAACAATTAGCGGAGGCAACTCTGCTTTGTGTCGTGTGGTTCTTCGCCTCCCCTTCGTGCATTCAAATTGTTTAACGCACACTTAGCCATAAATTATCACTTACTTAATTACAGAAAAATATTAGTCATCATTTGTTTTCCTATACATTAGTCACAGAGTAGGATGGTAAGCTTGACAGATGCAGTCAATGCAAAATTTGTGTTAAAATATAGAGATAAATAGAATGAGATAATGTACATTTTTTTTAGCCATGCTGTAAATGGAGTCACAATTATATGGATTGTTCCATTTTCTAATAGGGGCAACCCTGTTGGTTGCATGCAGAAAGTGGGGCACAGATAAAAATGATGTCTATGGTCATTAAAATAAGTTTTTTGTACAGTTAATTGAATATCAGATCAACATATTCTCAAAATTATGAATTCAAATCTATCCAGTTTCCGTGCTAGCATGCTGATAATATTTTATCCAGCTATAGCCATCTTTACACTGCAAAGGTAGCACAGAAGCAGCATTTGAAGTGGTGTTTGAGTGTATTTACACAGACTGTTTAATGCTGCTCCGAGCACAGCGGTTACAAATACATACATTTTGTTATGAGGTGAATATTTTAAATATAAAGTTACGAATATAGAAAAAAGAAATACAGTTGCATTCATACAGGCATCAGAGCTGCCTTTGACTAGGAGCTGCGATGGGTCAGACGAGGCTTAATTTAGTCTGGCGTTACGTCTTTTTTGAAAGACAGCTTCAGAGCAGGCTTAACTTGGCTCTGTAAAGATACTTGTACAGTATCTAATAGTTCTCACTCTGAAGAACATGGGATTTGTGCCTCTAATGCTTGAAAACAGTCATGGGATACCAAAGTATATTTTCATCCTATTTGAGGAATGTCCCAATTGTGAACTGTTGTCTTTTTATATGCATATCATGTAATGTGCGAGTGATAATTGTGTGTTTGTGTGCAGGCTTTGAGCAGGTGCAGTTTGAAACACTGTGTGGTGCTGTGGCAGCTTCTCAGCTCTCTCAAATCAGAGACGATGATTCGCCTGAAGAGGGTGAGAGACACAATGCTAAACAGTGTTTTACTTTGTGCTTCAAATGACTTTGAGTGTGCCATAATGACTGTGTTCATGTGCTCTTCAGGACCCATTTGTGTCGATCAGTGAAGAGTACAAGCGTCCCCTGCAAGAGGAGCACAAGACTCTGCTCACTAGTTTTTTCACTAAAGCCAGTGCTGATAACTTCCTGCTGGAGATGCACGAGTTCCTACAGTTGGTCCTGAAGAACCCTAAAGCCACAGACACCTTCAAACCTGACTGGGGGTGAGACTGCACCACTGTAACCCAACAGGAATATTGCATGCTTCATGAATGTTATCTGCATGTTAAAGTAAAGGAGTATGAATGAACCAGTTTAAAGACCTGATGAAATGGCTTGCAAACATGTTAATGCATTTCTTATTGAAATAGGAAGTTTGTGCAGGACACATTGAAGGGCTTGTCTTTTTTTAATAACCAATAGTTTGTGTCACAGCCCAGATTAACTACATGAAGTCCATATCAAGTGATATTAGGGGGAGGCGACATTCTCATTCTAGAGAGCTTTTTATTGGATGAAAATGTGTATACGTATAGTGCAAAATTATTATTTTTTTGGTCAGTTTTCCTGGAAGAGAATGGCTGTATGCTATTCAGGTGTATATCTTCTTACTTACAGTAGGAGTACACTTCCAAATAGATGACCTCAAAGCTGATAGACTAAAAGCTACAAAACAAAAACAAAATATACAGGTGTATATATATACTGTGCATATTTATATATTTATATATAAGCATGCCATTGGCGCAATTCAAGATGGAAGTACCGCATTTGTGTTTGTGCAAAGCACAGTCAACGGGGGGCAGGCAACCCCACTCCAGCTGTACAGACTACAGACCACGCCGACTGACGCGATGGGAGAAAGGTGCCTCTGGTTGTTCCTTGATGGGGATTTAGCCTTACCGGCTGCAGATGGTTAGGATTAGGGTTGGGGTGGGGTTAGGGCATCTGCTGCTTCCCAGGAACACCGACTGAGAGCATAGGGAGCCATTCATAAATGGCCAAATTGAGCACAACAGAATGGGACAGAACGCAAGGGTCTTGTGACTAGGGCTGACACGATTATTAAATATGGCTTATTAATATTCATAGAAATAATTACCATTCACTTTTTAATTTGAGGCCGCAGGGAATCACAGCAGTGCTGATATATGGACAAAACGGCAAGTGTGGCATTGCTTTTAAACAGTTCACTGAACAAGTAAATAAATAACTATGGTAAAAATAAGTACTGTCCCAAACAAATGTGTGTGTTAAACAACTTTCTTATGCCACCGATCAGGATCTGCTATTGATAGTTCAAAAGATGTTCCCAAGCCTCCTTTACTCATTTGAAAACATCACTTTTAAACTAATTGTGACAGCTTGGGCCGTTTCTAACAATTTATTGGAGTAACAAGGGCACGTGTGTATATGTGTGTTAGAGAGAGAGAGAGTGGGATAGAGTGTGTCGTGACACCCAAGCAGTAATGAACAGACCTGAACACATTCATACTGAATCTCATAACTTTATTCCTCAGCTGTAGTGTGGTTGTAATCGAAATATCCTACGAGTATTTCACTCATGATCAAGTTGTTGTTTTTTTTTCATCAGAGTGAAAACATGGCAGATGCCAGTTTCATTCTTTCTTGGGGAACTCAGTGTCATAATAATGTCATAAATCCTGTCCTGATTCAGACATAGGAACCTCCTCCATGTTGAAAATTTCTGTGTCCTCACAACTCTGTAGCTTGGTTATGAGGTAACGTGTGATTACTCTCAGCTGTGATTGGAAGTAAGGCTGAAGCGGTTCGTTTAACTGTGATTACTGCTACACTATAGCTGAGAAATAGAGCAATCGTGGAGTGAGAGACAATGGCAGATGACTTCACTGAAACACCTACTGACAATGTCTACTCAACTCACTTATTACACACAAAAGACGTCCTTTTCTCGCAACCTTCTGGCTCAAATCTTTTTCACAGGAATGAATGTAAATCCCCATATCTAGCTGCTCGTACACATCTGCTTAGCTTGTGTTTGTGGCATTCCAAACTAGAGTATGAGTGATACAAACAGACCTTTATCATCACTCTTGGACCAGCTTCTCCTCCTCTGTTGCTTGTTATTAACACTGCATGTATGAACCAGCAATGAGCAAGAACACTTGCCATTATGTAAACGTTAAATTGAAGTAAATCCTCAGTGCTTTGCGTTCACTGTAAAACTCCTCGCTTATATTTTGGTGAGAGTTTCATGCAAACCACCACAGATGGCTTGCACATCAAAGTGCTTCAAATGCTCTTCAGTGAACATTTTTCAGATTAACAATTTTTTATTGATTCTCATAAATGAACAGAAAAAATATAAAAAATATTCACAGAATCAATCTTAACCCCCACTATTAATCCCAACCCCACCCTGGGCCCAACAATATCCCAATGGTCACAAATTATATAGACACACAAACAAACAAATAAATAAATAAGTTGCTTGACTTTAGTTGCGTGTTGATATTTGGAGCAGATCTCAAGTAACTCACGTGTTTCTGTTTGTTTCCAGTCTGAAAGACACTGTTGGATCCTACATAGAGCGAAAAGATCTGGACATTCCTCCAGAGGTGGATGAGTTCTTCCCTCAAGAGATCCTGCTCTCACAATACATCGAAGCGTGGAAATTCTTTGTTCTTCTCAGACAAGAACGAAACCAAAGATAGATCCTGGATGAAGCTCTTTTGTAGTCTTTCTCAGCCTCTGAGAGCAAAATCCCAATTCCTCATATCAGGGAATAAATCTTAAACTGTGATGTAACTTTGAAACAGTGCCTTTTGTGCACCAAAGGCGTTACATGCTGTTGCAGACGCCCTCCATTTATAAACATAGATGACTTCGTATTCTGTAATAGTAAGGTACAATCTGTCAGTTTTAAGTCACCAAGTACAATACATATTAATATAACAATTCAACGCGACTATCTCCACCACTATAAACCTTTCCTTCCAGTTGTATGTTTTGGAAAAATAATTTGTATTTGTTTTCTTGAAGTTGCTTTAGGATACACCTCTTTTTAGAAACATTTTTGGATTTAAAATGGGGTGACTTCTCATATACACTCCACAACATGACCCAGACCTGAACACATTCATCTCCATGTCTTAAAAGCACCTTTTGTGATGGTGTCATTGTATTGCTTAAAAGATGTTTTCAGATTTACAGCTTTTCAGGGATTTCTAACCTTGTGTTGAATTGCACTTTGTCATTCTCTGTGCCCTTACAATCTATAAGCAACATTTCTATGGACCAACATGTTTGCTGGAATTTTCTGACATTTGACTAAAAGATTATTAAATATCTTTACCTCAAGTAGTCATGTTGCTTTACCATTTCTGGATGAAGATCATGATGCCTTTTTTTGCATGTCAATGATTTTCCCCAGTTTAAAGGCTGGAGGGGCCCGGTTGCTGTTCTGTTGCTGTATCTACTAGGCTTTCCTACTCCTTTGCTGTATCCAACTTGGTGTGAGCTTCACTGTCTGCACTGCCATTGATGACCATGTCACACATTTTCAGTTGAACTCTGTACATTACTGTCAGTGTGAATGACCTTTAAGGTGTTGTACATGTGAACACTGTTGTATGGAACCAGCATGATTTAAAATCCATTCTAACCAGTTCTTTGTTGAATTAGCCAAACTAATGTGTGTAAATCAATTGACCAACAGAGCCACTGGTGAATTTCTTTTTAAGTCAACTTAAAGCTGTTCATTCCAAGATCAAGTTGGATTATCCTGATATTAATAATAATAATTTGTTTTATATATATAGCACCTATCCAAAGCTCTAGGACACTATACGGTCAAGCAAATTAATGCAGGAAAAAAAGTTCAGTACACCAGAATGTACAAATTACAGAATTGGATCAACTCAAGAGTTTTGATGTAAATTTAATGGTGCAAGGTCCAGCACCAATTGAAGAGATTTGGAAACATGGTATAGTGAGCTGTGCAGTCAGAGGACCTGAGAGTATGGACTGGGGTGTAAAAGGATGAAGCAGTTCTGAAAGGTGGGAGGGCATGAAAAGGTCTAAACATCAGAAGGATTTTATAATGATTATGGGACGAGACAGGACGCCACAGCGTCAACATGTCATTCCCATTGTGATAATTTCTATTAAAAATGGTGGCATTTTAGATAGTGTTTATATAGATAGTTTCAACTGAGGACAAATTTGAACTAAATGGCTCCAGTGCACAACAAATGTGCCATGTCCCAATATCCCAGAGTTTGTCACGATCAGGAGCCACACCCCACCTACCTGAGCACACAGACATTTACACCTCTTGCAACCACCCTCCTCCCCTCTCTTGCTACTCAACCTGCAATTAATATCTTGAAAAAGAAGACAGGAAAAGCAATGGGTCCAGATGGTGTTTCACCCACTTGTCTAAAATCACATGCTGACCAGCTGGCCCCCATATTCACACAGATCTTCAACAGATCACTAGAGCAGTGTGAACTTCCCTGCTTCTTTAAATGCTTCATCATCATCCTTGTCCCAATGAAACCCAAAATCACAGGACTTAATGACAAAAGATCTGTTGCTCTGAAGTATGTGGTCAGGAAGTCGTTTAGAGACAGGTGTTGCCCACCAGGGCATCTCACCGGACATGAAGTGGGAGACCCACATAGACTCAATTTTGAAAAAGGCCCATTGAGTCTGTCCTCTGCACTTCTTTAACTGTCTGGTTTGGTTCAGCTACCAAGTCAGACATCAGAAGACATCAAAAGGATAGTTCGGAGTGCTGAGAGGATTATTGGCACTCCCCTACCCACCCTGCTAGAACTGTACACATCCAGAGTGATGAAAAGGGCTGGTCAAATCATTCTTGACCCCCATTCACCCAGCACACTTCCTTTTCAAACTGTTGCCCTCTGTCCAGCACTACAGAGCACCGAGAATCAGAACAGCCAGGCAAAGGAACAGTTTTTTCCCTCAGGCCATCCACCTCATGAACAGTTAAAACTGGTCCAAGAATAAAAAGCTAACATGCAACTAACCAAGAGAGAGAGAGAGAGAGAGAGAGCTTCAGATTTCACATCCTGCTGCTGCTAACAAACACAACGTCATCTTTATGAACACCATTTATCAATCAAATACTTAACGTGCTGCACACCATTCATAAGGGAGAGGCACACGTGTGCTCAATAACAGAGAATTCATCATAACATTAGCAACTGCATTCTCTAATAAGAGGCGCAAACCAATCCCACTCAATAAGGAATGCGCAGACACTGACAGAAATAATAATGATAAAAAAACATAAAAGGCATTTTATTGGTCACTTATAATTATGATGCATGCAACTTTTTGAAACTTTAAAGGCACTCTGAAGTGTTCATAATTGGTAACTAATATAAAACTTTACTGTACTTACCAATCGCACATACATGGTAAATATGTTGTACTAATGTGGCAGAACAATATCTAAAGTGTACCTACATGGTAACTAATGTAAAACTTTACAGTACCTCTAAACTGAAATAAGAACGAAAAAAGAAAGAAAGACATTGTGTTAAAGTTCCTGATCAGCTTTAAGGAAGTTTCCCCACTTACAGTAAAACAAATTAAAATAAAATAAAACTTAATGTGATTAAAAGCATATAGGACATAAATAACAGGAGTGTCCAGAGTTTGAAGTTGATTGATGCTGTACTTCCAACACTGTTTAAATATCTCCTATCAGGTCTGATCCATAACCTCACATTCATAAACATCAGCATTTTCCTTCACAGAAATGCTGTTAATGAGTTTCCATTCAGTTTAGTTTTAAAATAGCAGAAAGGTGAATCAGTCAGTCTAACAAAACACCTTAAACTTAACCCATGCTGTTGCCCATTAGACACATGTAATACTGTTGAAGGCCTGATGGGAGCGCACCATCTCCACTCTTCAGGGATGTTTGTACAGACAGGAGTGCTGGCCTGTGCTAAATTCAGTCTGGGGAATGAATGAATAATGCCAGATATCTTTTTCTTTTTGGACCATTCTAAGATTTGATAACTATCTGATTCTAATGTTTAACTGTTATATAGTGTCTCTCTCTATCAACAGGTGAACATTCAATCAATCTGTTGCGTTCAGTTCTGACATTTCCTAAAAGGTTTCATTAAAACATATTTGATGTTGGCACTTGAAACATTTCTAGATTTCTTTCTTGGTGACCTGCATGTAGTCTATTTTTCTGAGTTAAATGATTCATGGTACAGTCAGACTTTACAGCACATTCACATACAGTTGTGAACTGTAGTTTTACGTACCATATTTTAGGTGGTACACAATGCCATTCAAGTTTTACCTCTCAGAAAAGATTTCACCAAATTGTTTATATCATAAAATAAAAATGACAAAAACTGACATGAAACATTAAAGACAGCCTTACTCACAGACACACACTCATGGCATTGTACCTTTATGATCTCAACCAATCATTCAACGGTTGCTGGGTAAATGGATGAACATGTTTTCTCTGTGCTCATATCAGATATCAGTGTGTCTGCTGTGGTGAAGGGCCTCATGAGACAGTGAGTAATATGAACAGTGTCAGGGTTTATCATGAGTCAGATGATACGCAGTGTCTGTGACTCTTAAAACACTGGTTAAACACACAACTCATTTCTGTCACAGAGATTTATGTATTTATTCTTTTAGTACCTTAGTAAGAGTAACTAAAGTTAAAGCTACACTATGTAAATTTGGGCCTTTAGCGGTTGAAGCACAAATCTCAAGTTACTTGCGGAGGAACATTTCACTTGAGTTGTAATTTGGAACTGGTTTTCTGCACGCATGAATCTTTACGGGCCTGCTCGGAGATATTTACCTGCAGAGCACAAGTCATGATGTGCTGTTGTCATGACGATATTATTGAATTCTTTTAAACATTTACAGGTGAAACTCGAAAAATTAGAATATCGTGCAAAAGTTCATTAATTTCAGTAATTCAACTTAAAAGGTGAAACTAATATATTATATAGACTCATTACAAGCAAAGTAAGATATTTCAAGCCTTTATTTGATATAATTTTGATGATTATGGCTTACAGCTTATGAAAACCCCAAATTCAGAATCTCAGAAAATTAGAATATTGTGAAAAGGTTCAGTATTGTAGGCTCAAAGTGTCACACTCTAATCAGCTAAACACCTGCAAAGGGTTCCTGAGCCTTTAAATGGTCTCTCAGTCTGGTTCAGTTGAATTCACAATCATGGGGAAGACTGCTGACCTGACAGTTGTGCTGAAAACCATCATTGACACCCTCCACAAGGAGGGAAAGCCTCAAAAGGTAATTGCAAAAGAAGTTGGATGTTCTCAAAGTGCTGTATCAAAGCACATTAATAGAAAGTTAAGTGGAAGGGAAAAGTGTGGAAGAAAAAGGTGCACAAGCAGCAGGGATGACCGTAGCCTGGAGAGGATTGTCAGGAAAAGGCCATTCAAATGTGTGGGGAGCTTCACAAGGAGTGGACTGAGGCTGGAGTTACTGCATCAAGAGCCACCACACACAGACGGGTCCTGGACATGGGCTTCAAATGTCAAACGCCTTACCTGGGCTAAAGAAAAAAAGAACTGGTCTGTTGCTCAGTGGTCCAAAGTCCTCTTTTCTGATGAGAGCAAATTTTGCATCTCATTTGGAAACCAAGGTCCCAGAGTCTGGAGGAAGAATGGAGAGGCACACAATCCAAGATGCTTGAAGTCCAGTGTGAAGTTTCCACAGTCTGTGTTGGTTTGGGGAGCCATGTCATCGGCTGGTGTTGGTCCACTGTGCTTTATTAAGTCCAGAGTCAACGCAGCCGTCTACCGGGACATTTTAGAGCACTTCATGCTTCCTTCAGCAGACAAGCTTTATGGAGATGCTGACTTCATTTTCCAGCAGGACTTGGCACCTGCCCACACTGCCAAAAGTACCAAAACCTGGTTCAATGACCATGGTATTACTGTGCTTGATTGGCCAGCAAACTCGCCTGACCTGAACCCCATAGAGAATCTATGGGGCATTACTAAGAGAAAGATGAGAGACATGAGACCAAACAATGCAGAAGAGCTGAAGGCCGCTATTGAAGCATCTTGGTCTTCCATAACACCTCAGCAGTGCCACAGGCTGATAGCATCCATGCCACGCTGCATTGAGGCAGTAATTAATGCAAAAGGGGCCCAAACCAAGTACTGAGTACATATGCATGATTATACTTTTCAGAGGGCCGACATTTCTGTATTTAAAATCCTTTTTTTTTATTGATTTCATGTAATATTCTAATTTTCGGAGGTTCTGAATTTGGGGTTTTCATAAGCTGTAAGCCATAATCATCAAAATTATATCAAATAAAGCCTTGAAATATCTTACTTTGCTTGTAATGAGTCTATATAATATATTAGTTTCACCTTTTAAGTTGAATTACTGAAATTAATGAACTTTTGCACGATATTCTAATTTTTCGAGTTTCACCTGTATAACCAATATATTACTGACTTTGAGGAAGATAAACAACACTCTGAATTATATCTTAACCTGATTATTCAATCTGCTAAAAAGAAAAATGGTAAATGTCTGCACACTTCAACACTTCAACATCTCTCTGAGCAGCGCCGTCGTTCCAACGTGCTTCAAGGCCACCACCATCATCCCCATGCCAAAGAAGTCTTCAGTGTCCTGCCTCAACGACTACCGTCCCGTCGCACTTACACCCATCATCATGAAGTGCTTCGAGAGGCTCGTCATGAGGCAGATTAAGACCCAGCTGCCCCCCTCACTAGACCCACTGCAGTTTGCGTATCGTTCAAACCGTTCAACGGACGATGCCATCACCACAACCCTCCATCTGGCCCTCACCCACCTAGACAATAAGGACTCATACGTTCGAATGCTGTTCATAGATTTCAGCTCAGCATTCAACACAATCATTCCCCAGCACCTGATTGGAAAGCTGAACCTGCTGGGCCTGGACACCTCCCTCTGCAACTGGATCCTGGACTTCCTGACTGGGAGACCTCAGTCAGTCCGGATCGGGAACAGCATCTCCACCACCACCACACTGAGCACTGGGGCCCCCAGGGCTGTGTGCTGAGTCCACTGCTGTTCACTCTGCTGACTCACGACTGTGCAGCAATGCACAGCTCGAATCACATCATCAAGTTCAGCCGATGACACGACCGTGGTGGGTCTCATCAGCAAGAACAACGAGTCAGCATACAGAGAGGAGGTGCAGAGGCTGACGAACTGGTGTAGAGCCAACAACCTGTCCCTGAATGTCGACAAAACAAAAGAGATGGTTGTTGACTTTAGGAGAGCACAAGGTGAACACACTCCGCTGAACATCGACGGCTCCTCTGTGGAGATCGTCAAGAGCACCAAATTTCTTGGTGTTCACCTGGCGGAGAACCTCACCTGGTCCCTCAACACCAGCTCAATCACCAAGAAAGCCCAGCAGCGTCTCTACTTTCTTCGAAGGCTGAGGAAAGCACATCTCCCAACCCCCATCCTCACTACATTCTATAGAGGGACTATTGAGAGCATCCTGAGCAGCTGCATCACTGCCTGGTTTGGGACTTGCACCGTTTCGGACCGCAAAGCCCTGCAGAGGATAGTGAGGACAGCTGAGAAGATCATTGGGGTCTCTCTTCCCTCCATCAAAGACATTTACAAAAAACACTGTATCCATAAAGCAACCAGCATTGTGGACGACCCCACACACCCCTCACACAAACTCTTTACCCTCCTTCCGTCTGGCAAGAGGTACCGAAGCATTCGGGCCCTCACGGCCAGACTGTGTAACTTCTTCTCCCAAGCCATCAGACTTCTCAATACTCAGAGACTGGTTTGACACACACGTGTCCTGAGTTGCACTTTAATAACTGTCAGCTTTATAACTGTCTGCTACCTCAATAACTGCTATGTGCATAGAACATTATCTCATAGTATGTTATGTTTACATTTTAGAAACTGTCATCTTTTTGCACTACTGAGTACTGGTCGAGCTGCACTGTCTATTGTCCTGTTCATTGTCAGTAATTTGTTGTACTGTCCTGTACTTTTTGCACATGTTTGCACGTGCACTTTATATAGGTATATATAGGTAGTTTATATAGGTATTTTATTTCGTTGTGTTGTCTCATGTGGTCCTATGTTGGTCCTTTGTTGTTTTTATGTAGCACCATGGTCCTGGAGGAACGTTGTCTCGTTTTGCTGTGTACTGTACTAACTGTATATGGTTGAAACGACAATAAAAACCACTTGACTTGACTTGACACTGAATTATTGCTCCAAAAATACTTTTGGCATACACTTTCTTGCAACTTGTAGCCCATTCTTCTTCAGGCAAAAAATGTAAATAAAAATAATAAAAAAAATGTTCTGCTTAAAGGACAATGGAAAGTGACAACAACTTAGGCTGCTTTTTTACTTCAGTCACAGAAATGCATAAGAAAACAGCGGCACTCACACTTTAGGGATCTCAAAACTGCAACAATGTTATAAAATATTCCAAAGTCATGAATATTAGTAAACATGTTACAGTAGCTTGAAAACGCATTACGGCCGGTACACCTGACGACTGTTTAATTCATTAAAGCATGACAACCAATGTAAGCTTCAACAACCCTACCAGAAAACATATCCAAGCATTATAGCAGGTAAACAACTTCGCCAACAGTGTTGGGGTTATGCATTATGTAATCAGATTACTTTTTTGAGTAATGAGTAAAGTAACACAATATTTTTTACAATTTTAGACCATAGTAGAGGAGTGATTCATGTGTTAATACACACTGCATTAAAAAATCAGTAAATGTGTTTAGACAGAGGAATTATAAGACTAGTCTTCCACTGGCCACAACATGAAATACTTTATTGAAAGTACAATTCACTGCGCATGTTACAGCTCCCCATAACTGGGAGAATGGGATGAGAAAAGCTGACTCTGGATCAGTGGCTCCGAGCAATGTTCTACATCGATTGTGTACGCAGAGAAAATGTCTTAGTTTTAAAAAGATTCCACATTTTTGTTTTATAATAAACAAGTAGTTTGATTCATGAAACAAATGGTTTTTGGTAGCATTAAAAATTATTCCATTCAAGTTGTATCAAAATGCGCCTTTGAAGTTGTATGCGATCAACCAGTGACATCTGTACGCACTGTGGATCAACTCATAACAAGCGTGCACTGAGATGACTTAAGTGAAAAATATTCATTTATTCATCAGATTTAATCCTTGAATATGTTAGGCTGGCATTTTATCAGACTTTTTAAAAACATCTTAACATCTGGCATTGTTGATGGGCACAGCACATGATGACATACATGATGCAGGTTCAAGTGTTCGACTTTACTGCTTTAGGTAAGACAGTGGTTATTCTTCATTATTCATGTTGACTGCCATGTTAAAGGAAAAACATATCATGTATATTCATGTTATTGATTCTTTAGTATAAATATGACATGAAGACACAGTAGCTAGCATGATCCGTAATGTCTCTTGTATGCAACGAATGGCTTATTTGTATGGAATGCATAACATAGCAGAAGAGAAAATGACTGAGAGAAAAAAGTGAAACAAAAATAATGCAACACTGTTTGCCAAACACCAGGAGGAGAGTAATTTCAGGCCACTACTTAACATCTGTTGTGCCCGCTTCCTGCTTCCCTGACACTGACACGCCACAGCTGGTATTTCTTACGGACTTACGACATAAGAGTTTAAGAGCGTACGGACATAATGTAAACACGCGTAAACAAAGCGAATTATGTATGCCTACAATTTCCACCAAATTCGTCTCGACAACTCTAAATAAAAATCGTTATTGTAGACTACCGTAGTGATTGGGGAAAGACAAGGACAGGGTTTTGAACATGGATTGTTTTTGTACTCACTCAGTAATTCACTTTTGTTAACTGGAACCAAAACAAATGTATGCAGTGCAGCTTTAAGATTTATTCTTTTAGAATAAACAGTTATTAGCACTCTCGAGGATGTTCTGCCAAGTTTCATTTGTTCTCTTTAGTTGTTTGATTGGACTCAATGAGTGTGTTTACATGCACAACTATATGCTGAGTCAATCAAAAATCATCTTACTCCAAAACACAGACAACACAAGAAATCCGCATTTACATAACATTTAAAATGATCATGTTTATCTCTTTTGACATCAAAACGTAAACATGGATATTTGTAAATTTGACATCCATACACAGAAACATGCAAACATTGCACTGATCTCAACTTATAGAGGTCTTATAGAATCACGTTACTCTACCAACTTTTTTGCAAAATGAATTTCACGGGCCTCGCTCTACGTATCAGCAGTTTTTTGGTGAAATAAACAAATCAAGTAAATATCTTTTGATAGCTGAGAGCATTGGACTTTGAATGCGGAGGATGGGTACAAGTCGACACATGAGCCGAAATTTTCACAGAAACACCACAAAATTATGTGGTTGCTTCAGCTATTGCGTTTTTCATCTCACACTTGCTTTTATGTCACTATCGTTTAGGTTTAGGTTAAAGGTTTAATAGAATCTTAAAAACCTCATCTCTTCTGGAGAACATTTAACTTGCTTTTTGCCCCCCTCAGTGGACATCTCATCTCGAAACAGCAGTGATTCTTTTCAAGAACCACGTCATTTCATTTTGCTAAATTGTTGCCACAGTCATGTAATTTTTATGAGCTCAGGTTGACCAATATAAAACAGTGAGTACATAATATTACACATTGTCGACTTATTAAAACAGTGTAAAATTGAGCACTTCAAGCACTCGTTGTGATCAGGTGTCTCGGTTAGACATGGAAAAAGAGACATTTTATATTTATATGTTCTGGCGCTGGACGTCAATACAGCAGTCCAGTCATACTAAAATACACAATATAGTATCTATAGTATGTGAAACACCATTAGACAGCACATGTCCAACAACTATTATACTTAGTTTACAATTCAGGATCTGTAACTTCTAATGGTAGGATGCCACTTCATGAATTTGCTTGTAAAATGATGTTTTAATTCAAATTTGTGTCGGTGCAGGCTAACTTGCCTCGTGAAGTTCAAAGGTTACACCTACAGTAGTTAGTAAGTCTCTTTTGAGGAGACAGAATGAAATATAAGGGCTAGTAAATGGCTAGGCAAATGTAGATGTTCATCAGGTTCATACAGGTATAACACGATCATTTTCTCTCTACTTTAATTGTGCTTCATTATTGTTTTATTACAAGAAAAACAAATGGCCCTCCCATTTTCATTTGTGACTTCTCTGTTACTTTGAGTGTTTTGTAAAACACAGCAGGATTCCTTTCAGAATAACTTTTTTGAGAATTGTAATTCGGTTCTCAACAGTAGCGGAATAAAAGCGCTCATTTTATAGTTTGGCTGCTTTTAAAACAGCAGAGAGGGCCTGAAGTGCCATTAGCGGCTAACACACAGCTGGAAGCGATTCCAAAAACATGGTGCGCTGGCAGTCATCTAAAACCACATGTTTTCACTGGGTTTCACGCTGTTCCTCATATTGTTTCTGAGCGAGTTAATCCTATAGTAGTCATGGAGATTAGAGACAGTATATATGACAAGAGAAGAGAGATGATTGCTATTATATATGAACCTGAGTTGATTGTGGATTTGCTCAGTAATGTTTGTTTATTAAAATAATTAAACAGTATGTAGAAACAACATGCCCTTACTTACTGGACCCCTTTCTTTAAGCAACCCGACATGTATATCTATCATAAATCCATATATACAATTCCCAGACAGTGTAAAAATGTCAAAGCATTTTCAAAACTATCCAAAAAATTATATAGAATATATTTTGTAGTTTGATGCTTTATGTTTTACAAATGTTCCATGCTGAAATTTTATAAGATGCAACTGGCTGTCAAACAAATATTGAGCACCTGTTAAGACTAAATAGATATACACATCTTAATATGATACCTGTTTTTAAGGGTGTTCCTCAAGGTTCAGTTTTAGGCCCAATTTTATTCACAATATAAATAACATCATATTCCCAATGCTAGATATCATCTTTATGCTGATGATATATCAACTCACAGTATGCTTTTGACTCTGTCACATTTACATCAACTTGTAAAATATGCAGACAAAACAAAATGTATGATTTTCTCGAACTATCATATCATTTAACTTGTTGTCATCCAGGTCCTGCATTGATCACATTGTTATGAAATTCAAGCTAAAATTGTATTTCAGAAAAAAATCTTCCTTTTCTGTCAGTGCTAGAGAGTACCTAGTGTCTGCAACATGTCTACTCATACTTGAATATGATGATTATCTGTCTGGCACCAACAATCATGCCACGGACCAAATCACTGAGATCAAAAATGTTCCCCATTCTGATGGTCGATGTGAACATCAACTGAAGCTCCTGACCCGTATCTCCACTGCTGCCACATGCTTGGCTCGCATGGATGATTGTTGGTGCCAGATGGGCTGGTTTGAGTAGGTCTGTAACTTCTGATCTTCTGGAATTTTCACAAAAACAGTCTTAAGTTTACTCCGAATGGTGCCAAAAACAAAAATCATCCAGTGAGGGTCAGTTCTGTGGATGGAAATGTCTTGTTGATGAGAGAGGTCAACATAGCCAGACTGGTTCAAACTGACAAAGTCTACGGTAACTCAGATAACCGCTCTGTACAATTGTGGTGAGAAGAATATCATCACTGAATGCTATTCTGAGATGCAGGTTGGCGCTGTTTTGGCAACACATGGGTGACCTAGAAAACAATAAGGCAGGTGGTTTTAATGTTGTGGCTGATTGGTGTATATTGCAACATATTGCAATATTGCAACGATTACATATCTCAGGTCACTTATGACCCTAAACACTTGGTAACTAAGCAAACATTTTTGTATAAAAATAAAATAAATAAATGTCAAAATTAAAAACTTAAAATATATAAATATATATATATATATATATATATATATATATATATATATATATTTATTTATAATTTTATTTTTAAATGTTTTTAATTTTGACATTTATTTATTGTGAAGCAAATGGGGTGGAATGAGGTCCCGAGTCACTAAAGACCAGATGCATGCATTTAAGGGTTAAACTACACTGTCAATTCTCAGCAAGCCAAGAGTAACTCATTATCAGTGACGCCATAGCCTTAAACTGCTGCGATGGATTTTATACAATTGTAAAACCACATCAGTGCAATTTTACTATGTGGACTGTGGTTTTTAATAATGGCCATTAGATATTTAATTTGCTGCATTAAATTAGTCAGAGTCAAAATTGCAATGTTAAGTTGAAGTTGTATCTACTTAAAAGCAAAACTAAAGCAGGGCCAATTTTGATGGGCTGATACAAAATGCACTGAAGTACCCAGCTTATTAAGCTGGTGCAAAATTTTCCATAGTCCATTATAAACGACATGCTTCTCTGTGTGCATTTTCATTAATAAAATTGCTCATGAAGCACATACATGGTGTGTGGCCAACCACATACCATTTAGAAAGGTGCTCTGTATTCTAATAGTGTAAATTAATGCATTTCAGCTTCTGCGTTTAAAGTATCTGTAATACCGGAAAGATTACAGAGATTTGAAAATGTGTGTCTCAGTTTAGCTGAACTGATTTTACTGATCTAATAGCAAAATAAATAGCTCTTTATTGTTTGGCTGACCGTAAATTTAATGATAGCGGTTGGGTTGTGCGTTGTGTTTTTGGTCCTTTTTATTAGGGATTATTGTTCCAGTGCACTGTTGTCAGCAAAGAAAATAAATTGTATGTTAAAATTGAGGGGGTATATGGAGCATTGGACAAAATCCAGGACAAGCCTTTGGGATCGCTTTAAAAAAAAAAAAAGTTTTTGTTGAGTTTAGAAACACGCTTAGAAAATATTTTTCTGCATTTCAACTGCACAGTCAATCTGTAGTAAGAAACCAACAGGATGATGACGTATATGGCGGCACTAATCATACATGCTTTCGCAATGATGATTATACTCAAATCACTGAAAGAAAACTCCAAGAAACATTTTCCTGAGGAACAGGTATGCTAAGGTCAAGCAGACAATCAAATATTTGTTATATATGTTATAAATATAATGAGTGAACTCACATAAAACGCTGCAATAGTGATGCTGCAAACACCATTATTAATCACAGTGTTCCAGAATTGTCAGGTAACATTTCATACAGAACTGGACAGGAAACCAACACAGGATCATGTATCTCTCTCTCTATATGAAACGATCATAAAATTGTTTTGTGCAGCTGTTGCTGATTATGACACATTATTACGCTTATAATAAACACACTTTCCTTTTCTGACAGCCAACCATGACAGCTGACCTCTGACCTGCTGACATCAGCTGTACGTCATACATGAGGGATGTTGTTTGTAGTGGGTCAAAAAGAAATATCATGAGATCTACTGCTTAGCCAAAACTGCAGGCAAAACCCCCTTCAGAGAACACATTGATTCCCATTTATAGAGCACAGCAGCTGTATACAATCCCACTGTATCTATAAAAGGAAACTTCTGTTTTGAAACTTGGATCAAATTCAGATTTTCCTCCTATAATGTAGAAAAATACATTGTATGGCTTTACCGAGAAATGTTAGAAGTACTTTATGTTATTAATGATAAATACACAGTACGATTGCCTAATGTTAGAGAACAGGTGTGCTGTAAATGACTGTTCTGCCACAAACTTAGACTGGGGAGTTGGCCATCAGGAATTGATTGGATGGTGAAAAGCGGTCTCTATATTATAGGACTTGCTTGGTGATGTCAGGTGATGTGCTCCAACCTTGTCTCATAAAATCACATTACTATTCCAACATTTTTCCAAAAAGATTTTTATGTGGCTCGTTTTACTTATCGCTGCAGTTCCCTGCGTGAACAGTAGAGGCGCTACAATAACAATCACTTTATGCACTTTCACACAAATCACAAGTAAACAGTGTAAAGGACCGGGATAGGATTCCCGTAGAGCAGGTGAGTCGACACTTGAGCTGAAAGTGTCATAGAAGCACCATAAAATAATGTAGTTGCTTCAGAAATTGTGCTTTACATCTCACATTTACTTTTAATGACACTATCGGTTGAGGTTTAAGGTTTAGGGTAGGGAGGTTGGTTTTGTTGATTTAAAAACTCTATAGAGAATTAATCTAAACAACATCATCTGTTTTGGAGAACACTTAACTTGCTTCTAGCACCACACAGTGGACATTTTACTTCAGAACTCCTGCAATTCGTGTAATGAACCACATAAAGTCATTTTGCAAAAAAACAGTCACGTAATATTCTCATATCTAACTTATAGTTTATGAAACTACCAACATGGTAAATTCTACATTGGAGCTGTTACAACCATATTACATTTTTTTAATTTAAATTAACCAATTTGGATGTAAATGAAGAGCATAGTTAATGTCATGTCATGACTACAGTCCTATGTCTCATGTAGGATATCTGTTCCTCATGTTATCTGCTGCATGATGCACACCTTTGCATATGTGATGTGTTTGGGGGAGGAGGGGCATGTTCGTACGTAATTTGATGTCATCATCGCTCTGAGACTGTGCTGGGGTTTGATTCATTCTGTGACGGATTGTGAAGGCTCTTTCACGTTGTGATGGTTAAGCACTGAACGACTTCTCCACACGAGGAGGGAAGCAATCTTTCCTCGTAGAATCTGATTAACTGTTTTGTGGGTCAGATGTTGGAGATTTCAAGCTAGTTTTGCACAACAGTTTTCACATGCTCCACAGGGGAACAGCTTTAATCACACATTCAAACCAGATCATCAACACGGTTTTATCCGTGTTTGCTCATGGACCCCAGTGTCTCTTGGCAGTGGAATACACGTGAGGAGAGCAAGAAAAGTGCACAAACCACACACACACACACACGCACACCTCAATATTTATGTCCTTTTTTACTGAAAATCTACACTTTCACATTCCACCTACCAGTTGGGGCTGGTCAAAAGTGAAGATTTATATTAAAAAGGACTTACAAATTGATCTGTTTCTCCCCCACACCTATCATATAACTTCTGAAGACATGGATTTAACCACTGGAGTCATATTGATTACTTTTATGTTTGCTTTCTCAGTTTTTTGCACTGTCTGAGTTCTGGTTACCATTCAGATGGTTACTTCATATGGAACTGCAGCACTGAAATATTCTTCGAAAAATCTTCATTTGTGTTTTGCAGATGAAAGAAAGTCATACACATCTGGGATGGCATGAGAGTGAGTAAATGATGAGAGAATTTCATTTTTGGGTGAATTATCCCTTTAGAAGATTTTATTAGAAGAAGCAGATTTTTATTATCATCTCTTTAATACAAAACACAGCAACAAGTGAATGATCCACTTGCTCTTTAATTATTAATGCAGATGTTAGAAAGTTATCCTACATTAGCATATTATTCTGCTATACATCCTGTGGTTGTGTGATAGTTTATACACATAAATCCCTAAATTCTGGTATTATTATCCTTCTAGTTATTTACATTGCGGCTAATGACAGTGAAACTTTGTCACACACCAAGTTGCCTACTTCCACACTGCAAATTAAGGTGGAAAGCAGAATGAGTTAGACATTTAGTTGGGAGAAATGAACCCATTAGAATGTAAATGAACCAATTTAAATATACATTTCTGTTATCATAATTTTAAATTGTGCTTGAAATATGATTTTTGTGCCCTAACATACATTATTAGACTCAGATTGTCACTTAAAAGAATATTCTGGATTCAGTTCAATTAAGCTCAATCAACAGCATTTGTTGCATATGTTGATTAACACAAAAAAATTATCTCGATTCGTCCCCCGTTTATTTGGGGTAAAAAAAATTATAAATAAATGGTTACAATGGAAGTGAATGGGGCCAGTGCCAGTCCAAAAACACAAAAATCCACATAGTTTAAAAAGTATAGCTATTAATGTTTATATCTAACACTGAAATAACAGGATGTCATTGTCATGGCAATAAAGTTGTAATCTTGGATTTAACTTCACACAGATTGGTAGTGTACTGTTGGTAGTCTGGCTTAATGTGACCTCAATTTTGAGTCAAAAAATATTATGCAACAAATGCTGTTAATTGAGCTTAACTTACATTAAACCCAGAACATTCCTTTAAAGCACAAGCACAATTTGTTAGCAACACCTGCATAGAGAATTTACAGCTAACAGGTTACACAAAACCCATAAACTGAAGCCTTATTGAGGGAAAGTAATTACTGGAAGCCACGTCTGACAAACGGCAAACAAACAATCGTAACATTTGTCCCTAAACCTCCGTGTTTATGAAACATTTTTACAAGGAATTAATGACAACAAGCCCTTGGGTTACAGACAATTAGCATGAGCAGAGCATGCAGCAATTAGCAAGCAATAGTGCAGCACTGTCAGTGTTATGAGGTGAGTGACAGGGAACAGATGGCAGTGCTGTGCGCAGGTGAAATCAGAGGTCAAGACCCCTATAAACACAGTGGCACATCCAGCTCTGACATTTAGTGTGCAGTCAGGCCATTAGATGACAAACAGCACAGAATGTAGATTTTAAAGTTCACTTGTAAGATTATGACATGAAAAAACCTGCCTAATACTGTACTCTAAACTGTCATTGCACACTGGACTAATCATACTTTTCTGTAGAATAAACAAAAATGCATTTAAGAAAAGAAAATATAAAGATAATCTTAGAGTAATAATAAAAAATACAGTATGTTCACTTAAAGGAATAGTTCACCCAATAATGAAAATTTGCTGATAATTTACTCACCCTCAGGCCATCCAAGATGTATGTGACCTCATTTCTTAATCAGATTTTTAGGAAAGCATCCCAGGTTTTTAACTTCATCCAATGTAAGTGAATGGACACCAATTTTTGATGGTCCAAAAAGCACACTTAGTCAGCATCAAAGTAATCCACATTACCCAGCCAATCAAGTAATGTCTTCTGAAGTCAATCGATATGTTTGTGTGTAAAACTAATCGCTAATTAAAATTGTATTAACTTTAAAAAATAACTTCCTGTAAACACTCAATGCCTCACTTCGCTGTCATGTGACGTCATCACGTCATGTGACGTCATGCTCTGTTTACAGAGGAATGTACAGCTTTCAGTTTCAGTGTGAGAATTGAATATGGTGAACCCTGACTGGATTAGAAGCTTGATGGATGTGACACTCATCCTTTTTTTCATTGGATCCATTCAGTTACTCAGTTAAATGCACTTCACAAAAAATTAAACACTTCTTCTAAAATGAATCTACAGTATCTATGAATAAAAATTTCATTTAAAAAACGTTTTGTAAAAAAATAAATGTGTATATTTAAGTGTTTTCATTCATTAATAATGCGTTACCATGACCCTTACTTTAAAATAATTTGTAATTCCTTCATGTTTATGTGGTAACATTACTCATTACTTATGGGTAACCAAAATCTAATTCAGTACTTATTGATTACCTAACAGTGAACTACCTCATCAGTTCACTATTACTTACTAAAAGTGTTAATGTAGTACTACTCGTTAATCCTGCATTAATTCCTGCATAGTTATCTATTAATGATGGACCATTATTAAGTTGGCTTGTGAGAGCCAACTTACTGAAATCCTACTTAAACTTATTAAGTTGGCTTGTGAGAGCCAACTTACTGAAATCCTACTTAAACTTATTAGTGGTGCTTGCAAAGCATCACTATTGTAATCTCACATACTTATTTTTCTTTTTCTTATTATTATTTTTCTTATTATTATATCTCCGTACAAAACTTCGGCACCTAACTCGTCCCGCACCGTTTGGCGTACACCAACGAATGAGGTGTCAAATCGAACGGCCTATTGAGGACACATGTGCTATGAAAAATGCTAAAAACGTGCTAGCATCATGCTAACACATGCTAGCATCGCCTAGCGAAGTGCTACTAAATGCTAAAAACGTGCTACCATCATGCTAACACATGCTAGCATCGCCTAGTGAAGTGATAAAACATGCTAAAAATGTGCTAGCATCATGCTAACACATGCTAGCATCAACTAGCGAAGTGCTAAAAAATGCTAAAAACGTGCTAGCATCACCTAGCGAAGTGTTAAAACATGTTAAAACGTGCTAGCATCATGCTAACACATGCTAGCATCGCCTAGCGAAGTGTTAAAACATGCTAAAAACGTGCTAGCATCATGCTAACACATGCTAGCATTGCCTAGCGAAGTGTTAAAACATGCTAAAAACGTGCTAGCATCATGCTAAATATGCTAGCATCTATCTGTCTGTCTATCTATCTATCTGAGGGTCAATATCTATCTATCTATCTGAGGGTCAATCACTATCTCTCTCTCTCTCTCTATCTATCTATCTATCTGAGGGTAAATATCTATCTATCTATCTGAGTGTCTATCTCTCTATGTATCTATCTATCTAGCAACTAAGTTAAACTTTAAACTACTTTAAACTACAAACTACTTTAAACTTCAAACTACTTTAAACTATAAACTACTTTAAACTTCTTCAAACTTTCTGGTCCAAACTTTCACAAGCCAACTTAAAGTTTGTCTCGACGAATTTTTTTTCTAGTTAAGTTGGCTTGTGAGAGCCAACTTACTGAAATCCTACTTAAACTTATTAAGTTGGCTTGTGAGAGCCAACTTACTGAAATCCTACTTAAACTTATTAAGTTGGCTTGTGAGAGCCAACTTACTGAAATCCTATTTAAACTTATTATTATTATTAGTGGTGCTTGCAAAGCATCACTATTGTAATCTCACATACTTATTATACTTTTTATTTTTATTTTTATTATATCTCTTAACAAAACTTCGGCACCTAACTCGTCCCGCACCGTTTGGCGTAGACCCACGAATGAGGTATCAAATCGAGCGACCTATTGAGGACACGTGTGCTATGACTTTTATAAGCTGATCGGAGTGCGGTATTTGCCCCAGGGGCAAAAAAGCGGCCGAAAAATCCCATAGACTTAACATTGAGACAAACTTTGGCGTCCACAGCTCCAAGCGAGGATTTCAGTAGAAGCGTGTGATTTGCCACATTTGAAGAGGCTGGCAGGCTCTGTAAGAGCATACCTCAATATCGGGTAAAAGTTGCACCCCTGGGGGCAGGAGCTGCCCAAAAATGCCCCAATTGACTTATAATGGTGTAGGACGGCCCATGAAATGAAAAGGCATAGGGATTTGTATTGAACATAGCTCTGGATCACAGTGTCATAGAGACGAGGGGTGGGCTCATTTTACTCAGACAACCAATCAGTCTCTCTGGATCATTGTGAAGCTATCAAGCCACGCCCTAGCAACCATTAAGAGCACCTTAGCAACAAGTCCCATAGACTTCTATTGAAAAAGATCAAAGGGATATCTCCGGATAGAAGTGTCATAGAAACACAAGGGTGGTCTCGTTTGACTCGGGACAGCAAACAGCCAATCATGCATCAAATCAACACTTCCTAGCCCCTCCCTAGCAACCATTGTCGAGCACCTTAACAACCAAAATCCATAGAGGGATATCTTCCATTCTGAATGTCACAGAGGCATGGGAGTTGGTTTATATCATTCATACTGACAAGCAGCCTTTGGACATTCATGATTGGCAGCTGCCAAGCCACTCCTAGCAACTAAACAGAGTACCCTAGCAACCGTTTAGCAGTAACTATATCTCTGCACCAGAAAATCAGAGAGACTTCTGGGTTGATTTATTTCAATCAGGATGGCAAGGACACTTGATTAGTATCACTATGGTAACTGCCTAGCAACCAGATGGGGTTACCCTAGCAACCGAGTAACAAATCACATATCTCTGCATCAGAAAAGCGTAGAGACTTCGGGTTGACTTATTTCAATCAGGATGGAAAGGAGACTTCATTAGTATCACTATGGTAACTGCCTAGCAACCAGATGGGCTTACCCTAGCAACCCAGTAACAAATCACATATCTCTGCATCACAAAAACATACAGACTTCGGTTTGACTTATTTCAATCAGGATGGCAAGGACACTTGATTAGTATCACTATGGTAACTGCCTAGCAACCACATGGGGTTACCCTAGCAACCTACTAACAAATCACATATTTCTGCACCAGAACATTATACAGACTTCTGGGTTGATTTATTTATGACCACAATTTCTGTTCTTTTCAAGCAGGCTATTTGACTGAGTTTTGCCACGGCAAGCACCACTCACATTTTCTTCAGGAAATGTACCTATCTAGTTTTTATTTTTATTTTTATTTTATTATATCTCTTAACAAAACTTCGGCACCTAACTCGTCCCGCACCGTTTGGCATAGACCCACGAATGAGGTGTCAAATCGAGCGACCTATTGAGGACACGTGTGCTATGACTTTTATAAGCGATCGAGTGCGGTATTTGCCCCAGGGGCAAAAAAGCGGCGAAAAATCCCATTGACTTAACATTGAGACAAACTTTGTGGCGTCACAGCTCCGGCGAGGATTTAGCAGAAGCGTGTGATTTGCCACATTTGAAGAGGCTGGCAGGCTCTGTAAGAGCATACCTCAATATGGGGTAAAAGTTGCACCCCTGGGGGCAGGAGCTGCCCAAAGTTGCCCCATTGACTTACAATGGTGTAGGGCGGCCCATGAAATAGGGATTTTTAATTAAACATAGCTCTGGATCACAGTGTCATAGAGACAAGGGGCCTGCCTCATTTTACTAAGGCGACCAATCAGTCTCTCAGGATCATTGCAAAGCTATCAAGCCACGCCCTAGCAACCATTTAGAGGACCTTAGCAACAAGTCCCATAGACTTCTAATGAAAGAGATCAAAGGGATATCTCCGGCTAGAAGTGTCATACCAACACAAGGGTGGTCTCGTTTGACTCGGGGCAGCAAACAGCCAATCATGAATCACCTCAACACTTCCTAGCCCCTCCTAGCAACTATTGTCGAGCACCTTAGCAACCAAAATCCATAGAGGGATATCTTCCATTCTGAATGTCACAGAGGCATGGGAGTTGATTTATGTCATTCATACTGACAAGCAGCCTTTGGAATTTCATGATTGGCAGCTGCCAAACCACTCCTAGCAACTACACATAGTACCCTAGCAACCGAGTAACAAATCACATATCTCTACACCAGAAAATAGTACAGACTTCTGGGTTGATTTATTTCACTCAGGATGGCAAGGAAACTTGATTACTATCACTATGGAAACTGCCTAGCAACCAGATGGGGTTACCCTAGCAACCGAGTAACAAATCACATATCTCTGCACCAGAAAATAGTACAGACTTCGGGTTGACTTATTTCAATAAGGATGGCAAGGAGACTTCATTACTATCACTATGGTAACTGCCTAGCAACCAGATGGGTTTACCCTAGCAACCGAGTAACAAATCACATATCTCTGCATCAGAAAAGCGTAGAGACTTCTGGGTTGATTTATTTATGACCATAATTTTTGTTCTTTTCAAGCATGCTATTTGTCGAGTTTTGCCACGGCAAGCACCACTCACATTTTCTTCAGGAAATGTACCTATCTAGTTAGTGGTGCTTGCAAGCATCTATTGTAATCTCACATACTTATTATTTTATTTTTATTTTATTTTATATCTCTTAACAAAACTTGGCACCTAACTCGTCCCGCACCGTTTGGCGTAGACCCACGAATGAGGTGTCAAATCGAGCGACCTATTGAGGACACGTGTGCTATGACTTTTATAAGCGATCGGAGTGCGGTATTTGCCCCAGGGGCAAAAAGCGGCCGAAAAATCCCATAGACTTAACATTGAGACAAACTTTGGCGTCACAGCTCCAAGCGAGGATTTAGTAAAGCGTGTGATTTGCCACATTTGAAGAGGCTGGCAGGCTCTGTAAGAGCATACCTCAATATGGGGTAAAAGTTGCACCCCTGGGGGCAGGAGCTGCCAAAAATGCCCCAATTGACTTATAATGGTGTAGGGCGGCCCATGAAATGAAAAGGCATAGGGATTTGTATTGAACATAGCTCTGGATCACAGTGTCATAGAGGCGAGGGGTGGGCTCATTTTACTCAGACGACCAATCAGTCTCTCAGGATCATTGTGAAGCTATCAAGCCACGCCCTAGCAACCATTAAGAGCACCTTAGCAACAAGTCCCATAGACTTCTATTGAAACATATCAAAGGGATATCTCGGATAGAAGTGTCATAGAAACACAAGGGTGGTCTCGTTTGACTCGGGACAGCAAACAGCCAATCATGCATCAAATCAACACTTCCTAGCCCCTCCCTAGCAACCATTGTCGAGCACCTTAACAACCAAAATCCATAGAGGGATATCTTCCATTCTGAATGTCACAGAGGCATGGGAGTTGGTTTATATCATTCATACTGACAAGCAGCCTTTGGAGATTCATGATTGGCAGCTGCCAAGCCACTCCCTAGCAACTAAACAGAGTACCCTAGCAACCGTTTAGCAGTAACTATATCTCTGCACCAGAAAATCAGAGAGACTTCTGGGTTGATTTATTTCAATCAGGATGGCAAGGAGACTTGATTAGTATCACTATGGTAACTGCCTAGCAACCAGATGGGGTTACCCTAGCAACCGAGTAACAAATCACATATCTCTGCATCAGAAAAGCGTAGAGACTTCGGGTTGACTTATTTCAATCAGGATGGAAAGGACACTTCATTAGTATCACTATGGTAACTGCCTAGCAACCAGATGGGCTTACCCTAGCAACCGAGTAACAAATCACATATCTCTGCATCACAAAAACATAGAGACTTCGGGTTGACTTATTTCAATCAGGCTGGCAAGGACACTTGATTAGTATCACTATGGTAACTGCCTAGCAACCAGATGGGGTTACCCTAGCAACCGAGTAACAAATCACATATCTCTGCACCACAAAATAGTACAGACCTCTGGGTTGATTTATTTCATTCAGGATGGCAAGGACACTTTATTACTATCACTATGGTAACTGCCTAGCAACCAGATGGGGTTACCCTAGCAACCAAGTAACAAATCACATATCTCTGCACCAGAAAATATCACAGACCTCTGGGTTGATTTATTTCACTCAGGATGGCAAGGACACTTGATTACTATCACTATGGTAACTGCCTAGCAACCAGATGGGGTTACCCTAGCAGCCGAGTAACAAATCACATATCTCTGCACTAGAAAACAGTAGAGACTTCGGGTTGACTTATTTTACTCAGGATGGCAAGGAGACTTCATTAGTATCACTATGGTAACTGCCTAGCAACCATATGGGGTTACCCTAGCAACCAAGTAACAAATCACATATCTCTGCATCAGAAAAGCGTAGATACTTCTGGGTTGGTTTATTTCAATCAGGATGGCAAAGACACTTGATTATGATCACTATGGTAACTGCCTAGCAACAAGGAGGGGTTACCCTAGCAACCGAGTAACAAATCACATATCTCTGCACCAGAAAATTGAAGAGAATTCTGGGTTGATTTATTTTAATCAGGATGGCCAGGAGACTTGATTAGTATCACTATGGTAACTGCCTAGAAACCAGATGGGGTTAACCTAGCAACCGAGTAACAAATCACATATCTTTCCACCAGAAATTTGTACAGATTTCGGGTTGACTTATTTCACTCAGGATGGCAAGGACACTTCATTACTATCACTATGGTAACTGCCTAGCAACCATATGGGGTTACCCTAGCAACCAAGTAACAAATCACATATCTCTGCATCAGAAAAGCGTACAGACTTCTGGGTTGGTTTATTTCACTCAGGATGGCAAGGAGACCTGATTACTATCACTATGGTAACTGCCTAGCAACCAGATGGGGTTACCCTAGCAACCGAGTAACAAATCACATATCTCTGCACCAGAAAACACTACAGACTTCGGGTTGACTTATTTCACTCAGGATGGAAAGGAGCCATGTGTTGTATTACCTTGGTAACTGCATAGCAACCACTTGGGCTTACCCTAGCAACCGAGTAACAAATCACATATTTCTGCACCAGAAAATCGTACAGACTTCTGGTTTCATTTATTTATGACCATAATTTTTGTTCTTTTCAAGTTATAGCATGCTGTTTGGCGAGTTTTGCCACGACAAGCACCACTCACATTTTCTTCAGGAAATGTACCTATCTAGTTATTATTATTATTACTTTGTATTACTATTATTATATCTCTTAACAAAACTCGACACCTAACTAGATCCGCTTTTACCGTTTGACGTAGACCCACAAATGAGGTATCAAATCGAGCGACCTATTGAGGACACGTGTGCTATGACTTTTATAAGCGATCGGAGTGCGGTATTTGCCCCAGGGGCAAAAAAGCGGCGAAAAAATCCCATAGACTTAACATTGAGACAAACTTTGAGCGTCACAGCTCCAGCGAGGATTTCAGCAAAGCGTGTGATTTGCCACATTTGAAGAGGCTGGCAGGCTCTGTAGAGCATACCTCAATATGGGGTAAAAGTTGCACCCCTGGGGGCAGGAGCTGCCCAAAAATGCCCCAATTGACTTATAATGGTGTAGGGCGGCCCATGAAATGAAAAGGCATAGGGATTTGTATTGAACATAGCTCTGGATCACAGTGTCATAGAGACGAGGGGTGGGCTCATTTTACTCAGACGACCAATCAGTCTCTCAGGATCATTGTGAAGCTATCAAGCCACGCCCTAGCAACCATTAAGAGCACCTTAGCAACAAGTCCCATAGACTTCTATTGAAAGAGATCAAAGGGATATCTCCGGATAGAAGTGTCATAGAAACACAAGGGTGGTCTCGTTTGACTTCGGGACAGCAAACAGCCAATCATGCATCACTTCAACACTTCCTAGCCCCTCCCTAGCAACCATTGTCGAGCACCTTAACAACCAAAATCCATAGAGGGATATCTTCCATTCTGAATGTCACAGAGGCATGGGAGTTGGTTTATATCATTCATACTGACAAGCAGCCTTTGGAGATTCATGATTGGCAGCTGCCAAGCCACTCCTAGCAACTAAACAGAGTACCCTAGCAACCGTTTAGCAGTAACTATATCTCTGCACCAGAAAATCAGAGAGACTTCTGGGTTGATTTATTTCAATCAGGATGGCAAGGAGACTTGATAAGTATCACTATGGTAACTGCCTAGCAACCAGATGGGGTTACCCTAGCAGCCGAGTAACAAATCACATATCTCTGCATCAGAAAAGCGTAGAGACTTCGGGTTGACTTATTTCAATCAGGATGGCAAGGACACTTCATTAGTATCACTATGGTAACTGCCTAGCAACCAGATGGGCTTACCCTAGCAACCGAGTAACAAATCACATATCTCTGCATCACAAAAACATAGAGACTTCGGGTTGACTTATTTCAATCAGGATGGCAAGGACACTTCATTAGTATCACTATGGTAACTGCCTAGCAACCAGATGGGGTTACCCTAGCAACCGAGTAACAAATCACATATCTCTGCATCAGAAAGCGTAGAGACTTCGGGTTGACTTATTTCAATCAGGATGGCAAGGACACTTGATTAGTATCACTATGGTAACTGCCTAGCAACCAGATGGGGTTACCCTAGCAACCGAGTAACAAATCACATATCTCTGCATCAGAAAATCATAGAGACTTCTGGGTTGATTTATTTCAATCAGGATGGCAAGGAGACTTGATAAGTATCACTATGGTAACTGCCTAGCAACCAGATGGGGTTACCCTAGCAACCGAGTAACAAATCACATATCTCTGCATCAGAAAAGCGTAGAGACTTCGGGTTGACTTATTTCAATCAGGATGGCAAGGACACTTCATTAGTATCACTATGGTAACTGCCTAGCAACCAGATGGGGTTACCCTAGCAACCGAGTAACAAATCACATATCTCTGCACCAGAAAATCATAGAGACTTCTGGGTTGATTTATTTCAATCAGGATGGCAAGGAGACTTGATTAGTATCACTATGGTAACTGCCTAGCAACCAGATGGGGTTACCCTAGCAACCGAGTAACAAATCACATATCTCTGCACCAGAAAATCAGTAGAGACTTCTGGGTTGATTTATTTCAATCAGGATGGCAAGGACACTTGATTAGTATCACTATGGTAACTGCCTAGCAACCAGATGGGGTTACCCTAGCAACGAGTAACAAATCACATATCTCTGCACCAGAAAATCGTAGAGACTTCTGGGTTGATTTATTTCAATCAGGATGGCAAGGAGACTTGATTAGTATCACTATGGTAACTGCCTAGCAACCAGATGGGGTTACCCTAGCAACCGAGTAACAAATCACATATCTCTGCAACAGAACAACATAAAGACTTCTGGCATTGTTCATGGGACTCAGGGTAGCAAGGATCAATCAATCAATCAATCAATCAATCCATCCATCCATCTATCTATCTATCTATCTATCTATCTATCTATCTATCTATCTATCTATCTATCTATCTATCTATCTATCTATCTATCTATCTATCTATCTATCTATCTATCTGTCTATCTATCTGAGGGTCAATATCTATCTATCTATCTATCTATCTATCTATCTATCTATCTATCTATCTATCTATCTATCTATCTATCTATCTGTCTGTCTATCTCTCTGTCTGTCTGTTGTCTATCTATCTATCTGAGGGTCAATGTCTATCTATCTATCGATCTATCTATCTATCTATCTGAGGGTAAATATCTATCTATCTATCTCTCTATCTATCTGAGTGTCTGTCTGTCTATCTATCTATCTATCTATCTATCTATCTATCTATCTATCTATCTATCTATCTATCTATCTATCTATCTATCTATCTATCTAGCAACTAAGTTAAACTTTAAACTACCTTAAACTAATTTAAACTAAACTAATTTAAACTATAAACTACTTTAAACTAATTTAAACTTCAAACTAATTTAAACTACAAACTAATTTAAACTATAAACTACTTTAAACTTTAAACTAATTTAAACTTCAAACTACTTTAAACTTCTTCAAACTTTCTGGTCCAAACTTTCACAAGCCAACTTAAAGTTTGTCTCGACTGAACTTTTTTTCTAGTTAAGTTGGCTTGTGAAAGCCAACTTACTGAAATCCTATTTAAACTTATTATTAAGTTGGCTTGTGAAAGCCAACTTACTGAAAATCCTATTTAAACTTATTATTATTATTATTATTCTTACTCAGTGAAATTTCTATACGCTACTCCTCCTAGAGCTTTTAACTCCACATACTCCAAACTCGGCACAGACACTCAAACTGTTCTGACTCGAGTTGCTATATCTTTTCTAACTGATCCGGACTTACGGTTTTCCTAAAAATGGCGATCAAACTCGGAAAAAACTCCCATTGACTTACATTGCTGGAATCTTCAGAAATTCAAATTCCAACTGACATTTTCACACACACAGACAAAAGGGCCTGTCAGCCCTGCATCTCTCCCTCTCTCTCTCCCTCAGAGGATTTCTTTTATCAAGCAGCCAAAAAGTAATGACCTAAAATCTTCATAGCCACACGCTAAAACATGCTAAAAGCGTCTTTAGCATCATCTTAACACATCTTAGCATCGCCTAGCAAAGTGCTAAAAAATGCTAAAAACGTCTTAGCATCATGCTTAACACATCTAGCATCGCCTAGCGAGTCTTTAAAACATGCTAAAAGCGTCTTTAGCATCATCTTAACACATCTTAGCATCGCCTAGCGAAGTCTTTAAAACATGCTTAAAACATCTTAGCATCATGCTTAACACATCTTAGCATCACCTAGCGAAGTCTTAAAACATGCTTAAAATGTCTTAGCATCATCTTAACACATGTTAACATCACCTAGCGAAGTGTTAAAACATCTTAAAAGCGTCTTAGCATCATCTTAACACATCTTAGCATCGCCTAGCGAAGTCTTTAAAACATGGTAAAAGCGTCTTAGCATCATCTTCAACACATCTTAGCATCGCCTAGCAAAGTCTTTAAAACATCTTAAAAGCGTAATAGCATCATCTTAACACATGTTAGCATCGCCTAGCGAAGTGTTAAAACATGCTAAAAGCGTCTTTAGCATCATCTTAACACATCTTTAGCATCACCTAGCGAAGTGCTTAAAAAATCTTAAAAGCGTCTTAGCATCATCTTAACACATCTTAGCATCGCCTAGCGAAGTGTTAAAACATCTTAAAAACTTCTTTAGCATCATCTTAACACATCTTAGCATCAGCCTAGCAAGTCTTTAAAACATGCTTAAAAACATCTTTAGCATCATCTTAACACATGTTAGCATCGCCTAGCGAAGTCTTAAAACATCTTAAAAGCGTGTTAGCATCATCTTTAACACATCTTGCTATCGCCCTAGCGAAGTGCTTAAAAATGCTTAAAAGCGTCTTAGCATCATCTTAACACATCTTGCTTATCGCCTAGCGAAGTCTTAAAAATGCAAAAAGCGTCTTTAGCATCATGCTTAACACATCTTAGCATCGCCTAGCGAAGTCTTAAATCATGCTTAAAATGTGCTAGCATCATGCTTAACACATGCTTAGCATCGCCTAGCGAGTCTTAAAGCATGCTAAAAGCGTGTTAGCATCATCTTAACACATCTTGCTATCGCCCTAGCGAAGTGCTAAAAAATGCTAAAAGCGTCTTAGCATAAGCCTAGCGAAGTGCTAAAAATTCTAAAAGCGTGCTTAGCATCTATCTGTCTGTCTATCTATCTATCTATCTATCTGAGGGTCAATATATATCTATCTATCTATCTATCTGAGGGTAAATATCTATCTCTCTCTCTCTATCTATTTATCTATCTATCTGAGGGTAAATATCTATCTATCTATATCTATCTATCTATCTGAGGGTAAATATCTATCTATCTATCTCTCTATCTAACTATCTATCTGAGTGTCTATCTATCTATCTGTCTATCTAGCAACTAAGTTAAACTTTAAACTACTTTAAACTACAAACTACTTTAAACTTTAAACTAATTTAAACTACAAACTAATTTAAACTTCAAACTAAACTTTAAACTTCAAACTACTTTAAACTTCAAACTACTTTAAACTTCAAACTACTTTAAACTTCAAACTACTTTAAACTTCTTCAAACTTTCTGGTCCAAACTTTCACAAGCCAACTTAAAGTTTGTCTCGACGAACTTTTTCTAGTTATTATTATTCTTCTTACTCAGAAATTTCTATACGCTACTCCTCCTAGAGCTTTTAAGCTACAGGCACCAAACTTCGGCACAGACCTTCAGACTAATCCGAATAGTGTGCTATATCTTTTCTAACTGATCGGACTTACGGTTTTCCTAAAAATGGCGATCAAACTCGGAAAAAACTCCCATTGACTTAACATTGCGGAATGTTCAGAAATTCAAATTCCAACTGACATTTTCACACACACAGACAAAAAGGGCCTGTCAGCCCTGCATCTCTCCCTCTCTCTCTCCCTCAGAGGATTTCTTTTATCAACCAGCCAAAAAGTAATGACCTAAAATCTTCATAGCCACCACGCTAAAACATGCTAAAAGCGTCTTAGCATCATGCTTAACACATCTTAGCATTGACTAGCGAAGTCTTAAAACAAGCTAAAAATGTGCTAGCATCATGCTAAAATCGCCTAGCGAAGTGCTAAAACATGCTAAAAGCGTCTTAGCATCGCCTAGCGAGTCTTAAAACATGCTAAAGCGTCTTAGCATCGCCTAGCGAAGTGCTAAAAAATGCTAAAAGCGTCTTAGCATCATGCTTAACACATGCTAACATCGCCTAGCGAAGTGCTTAAAACATGCTAAAAGCGTCTTAGCATCATGCTTAACACATGCTTAGCATCACCTAGCGAAGTGCTTAAAACATGCTTAAAAGCGTCTTAGCATCATGCTTAACACATGCTAACATCGCCTAGCGAAGTGCTTAAAACATGCTAAAAGCGTCTTAGCATCATGCTAACACATGCTTAGCATCGCCTAGCGAAGTCGTTAAAACATGGTAAAAGCGTCTTAGCATCATCTTAACACATGCTTAGCATCGCCTAGCAAAGTGCTTAAAACATGCTAAAAGCGTAATAGCATCATGCTTAACACATGTTAGCATCGCCTAGCGAAGTGTTAAAACATGCTAAAAGCGTCTTAGCATCATGATAACACATGCTTAGCATCGCCTAGCGAAGTGCTTAAAAAATGCTTAAAAGCGTCTTAGCATCATGCTAACACATGCTTAGCATCGCCTAGCGAAGTGTTAAAACATGCTAAAAACTTGCTAGCATCATGCTTAACACATGCTAGCATCGCCTAGCGAAGTGCTAAAACATGCTAAAAGCGTCTTAGCATCATGCTAACACATGCTTAGCATCGCCTAGCGAAGTGCTTAAAAATGCTAAAAGCGTCTTAGCATCATGCTTAACACATGCTTAGCATCGCCTAGCGAAGTGCTAAATCATGCTAAAAATGTGCTAGCATCATGCTAACACATGCTAGCATCGCCTAGCGAAGTGCTAAAGCATGCTAAAACGTGTTAGCATCATGCTAACACATGCTAGCATCGCCTAGCGAAGTGCTAAAAAATGCTAAAAGCGTCTAGCATACGCCTAGCGAAGTGCTAAAAAATTCTAAAAACGTGCTAGCATCTATCTGTCTGTCTATCTATCTATCTATCTATCTGAGGGTCAATATATATCTATCTATCTATCTATCTGAGGGTAAATATCTATCTCTCTCTCTCTATCTATTTATCTATCTATCTGAGGGTAAATATCTATCTATATCTATCTATCTATCTGAGGGTAAATATCTATCTATCTATCTCTCTATCTAACTATCTATCTGAGTGTCTATCTATCTATCTGTCTATCTAGCAACTAAGTTAAACTTTAAACTACTTTAAACTACAAACTACTTTAAACTTTAAACTAATTTAAACTACAAACTAATTTAAACTTTAAACTCGTTTAAACTATAAACTACTTTAAACTTCAAACTACTTTAAACTTTAAACTACGTTTAAACTACAAACTACTTTAAACTTTAAACTAATTTAAACTACAAACTACTTTAAACTTCAAACTACTTTAAACTTCAAACTACTTTAAACTTCAAACTACTTTAAACTTCTTCAAACTTTCTGGTCCAAACTTTCACAAGCCAACTTAAAGTTTGTCTCGACCGAACTTTTTCTAGTTATTATTATTATTATTATTATTATTCTTACTCTGAAATTTCTATATCTAACTCCTCCTAGAGCTTTTAAGCTACAGGCACCAAACTCGGCACAGACCTTCAGACTAATCCCGAATAGTGTGCTATATCTTTTCTAACTGATCGGACTTACGGTTTTCCTAAAAATGACGATCAAACTCGGAAAAAACTCCCATTGACTTAACATTGCTGGAATGTTCAGATTTTCAAACTCCTCAACTGCCAAAAATTCAAATCTAAATCCCTTGAAACCAGAGACTAAATCAAACTGCCATTCTATATACTATATGAGCCATTGAGACTCATTTAAACTAATAAACTCATCTATCTATGACACCTATCTATCTATCTATCTATCTATCTATCTATCTATCTATCTATCTATCTATCTATCTATCTATCTATCTACTTTAAACTAAATTCAAACTTCAAACTAATTTAAACTTCAAACTAATTTTGTTAAAACTTGTACACTAACTTGTACACTAATAAACTCATAAATTCATACACTTATGAACTCTTAAACTCAAATGAACAAACTTATAAACTCTAAACTCACACACTGAGTGTGTAAGTTAGTGTGTGTGTGTGTGTGAGCGTGTGTGAGCGAGTTAGTGAGCATGTATGTGTGTGTGAGTGTGTGAGCGAGTTAGTGTGTGTGTGTGTGTGTTTATGTGCATTAGTGTGTGTGTGTGACAGTTAGTGAGCATGTATGTGTGTGTGAGTGTGTAAGTGTGTGAGCGAGTTAGTGTGTGTGTGTGTGTGTGTGTTTATGTGCATTAGTGTGTGTGTGTGTGTGTGTGTGTGTGTGTGTGTGTGTGTGCACATAGCAACCACTCAGAACACCCTAGCAACTGACAAACAACCACCCAGAACACCCTAGCAACCACCCAAAATACCTTACAACACCCTAGCAACCACCCAAAATACCTTAGAACACCCTAGCAACACCATAGCAACCACCCAAAATACTCATCTATGACACTTAAACTATTAAACTCATAATAATTTATTTTTAAATTAAAATTAAAGTAAAATAAAATTTACTTTACACTTCAAACTAATTTAAACTAATTTAAACTTTAAACTAATTTTAACTTCAAACTACTAAATGTACTTCATTTAAACATAAACTTTCATTAAACTCATGAATTGATACACTTACAAACTCTTAAATTAATAAACTCTGAACTTTTAGACTTATATTTAAACTTATAAACTCAAACTTATAAACTCGTATACTTATAAACTCATGAATTCATACACTTATAAACTCTAAACTCAAAAACTCTATGAAAAAAACTCAGTGAAATGTATTCATTTAAACTAATAAACTATTAAATGTTTTATGTTTAAAAAGAAGCATTAATAATGTCCTTTACTAATTAAGTCATTACTAATTCCCTGTGAGCTGCATTAAACAATGCTATTTTAGATGCTGCTTCTGTGGGGAAATTACTTCAGAAAAAAAAAAAATTCTGTCAGAATATATTTGTTTTAATTCACTGATTAAATGTAAGGATTTGACACAAAAGATGATGCACACATCTAGCAGACAGTATTCCCCAAAAGGTTGAAGCTGTTATCAAAACAACTTTTTACCTTGTAAGTGAAAAACATCATTATTGTCGATCATTGTTCGTGATATAATGATTAATGTCATTACAAGAATACAGTAAACGTTTTTGTGTGGGGTCATTCTTGTGTGTCGCACAGTCAAGAACAGTTTATGAATTAGTTAATTGCTTTTTATGTATACGACAATCAATATATTGTTATTTTAGTAGCATGAAAAACAAAAGGATTATAAATCAATATCTTACTTACATCCTATCTACAATTTCCCACGACAGAATTCGCTATCTGTCTGACTGACTGACTGAGGTAAACAGCACATGGTGTTGAACGCAGCAGCAAAAACTCCCGCGAATTCGCAGTTTTTGTTCTTCATCGGTGACTAATCTAAACTAATCTGATTGGTTATTGCATTATGAGCTCAACAGAGACTTGTGTGATTGGTGGTAATGCTCAACGCTGCAGAAAGTATAAAAAGTAATCTTGCCTGCCACGTGAGCATCTTTAACTGTAATGACGCAACACTTTTTTATTTCGCTTCAATAGTGACAGTTGTAATAGATTAATTTTGATTGTGTATAAGATTTTTTTTAACCCTTGTCGAATATGCTGTTTTGTCCATCTTAGAGGGAACAGAGCAATTGTGTCTCAAAATGTAGCAATTTAATTTCCTCATTTCCTTCACCTGGTTACTGTGACAACGCGTGCCCACATTAGCTGTTCTTACAATAATCTTATCTCTTTCTTTCCCACTAGAAACACCCTAGCAACTTTAAATGACTTCAAACTATACTTTAAACTTCAAACTACTTTAAACTATTTAAAACTTTAAACTAATTCAAACTTTAAACTAATTTAAACTTTAAACTAATTCAAACTTTAAACTACTTTAAAATTCAGACTAATTTAAACTTTAAACTAATTTAAACTTTAAACTACTTTAAACTACTTTGAAATTCAAACTAATTTAAACTTTAAACTACTTTAAACTTCAAACTTCTTCAAACTTATTGGTCAAAACTTTCACAAGCCAACTTAAAGTTTGTCTCGACGAACTTTTTCTAGTTATTATTATTAAGTTGGCTTGTGAGAGCCAACTTACTGAAATCCTATTTAAACTTATTATTATTATTATTATTATTATTATTCTTCTGAGACTAAAATTACCAAGACTAACTCCTCCTAGAGCTTTTAAGCTACAGGCACCAAACTCGGCACAGACCTTCAGACTAATCCCGAATAGTGTGCTATATCTTTTCTAACTGATCGGACTTACGGTTTTCCTAAAAATGACGATCAAACTCGGAAAAAACTCCCATTGACTTAACATTGCGGAATGTTCAGAAATTTAAATCTCAACTGACATTTTCACACACACAGACAAAAAGGGCCTGTCAGCCCTGCATCTCTCCCTCTCTCTCTCCTCATTGCATAGATATTTTGTATTGAACATAGCTCTGGATCACAGTGTCATAGAGACAAGGGGCGGGCTCATTTTACTCAGACGACCAATCAGTCCCTCGGGATCATTGTGAAGCTATCAAGCCACGCCCTAGCAACAATTTAAAGCACCTTAGCAACAACTCCCATAGACTTCTAATGAAAGACATCAAAGGGATATCTCCGGATAGAAGTGTCATAGAAACACAAGGGTGGTCTCGTTTGACTCGGGGCAGCAAACAGCCAATCATGAATCACCTCAACACTTCCTAGCCCCTCCCTAGCAACCATTGTCGAGCACCTTAACAACCAAAATCCATAGAGGGATATCTTCCATTCTGAATGTCACAGAGGCATGGGAGTTGGTTTATATCGTTCATACTGACAAGCAGCCTTTGGAGTTTCATGATTGGCAGCTGTCAAGCCACTCCCTAGCAACTAAACAGAGTACCCTAGCAACCGTTTAGCAATAACTATATCTCTGCACCAGAAAATCAGAGAGACTTCTGGGTTCATTTATTTCAATCAGGATGGCAAGGAGACTTGATAAGTATCACTATGGTAACTGCCTAGCAACCAGATGGGGTTACCCTAGCAACCGAGTAACAAATCACATATCTCTGCACCAGAAAATCAGAGAGACTTCTGGGTTGATTTATTTCAATCAGGATGGCAAGGAGACTTGATAAGTATCACTATGGTAACTGCCTAGCAACCACATGGGGTTACCTTAGCAACCGAGTAACAAATCACATATCTCTGCATCAGAAAAACGTAGAGACTTCGGATTGACTTATTTCAATCAGGATGGCAAAGAGACTTCATTAGTATCACTATGGTAACTGCCAAGCAACCAGATGTGGTTACCCTAGCAACCAAGTAACAAATCACATATCTCTGCACCAGATAATCGTAGAGACTTCTGGGTTGATTTATTTCAATCAGGATGTCAAGGAGACTTGATAAATATCACTATGGTAACTGCCTAGCAACCACATTGGGTTACCCTAGCAACCGAGTAACAAATCACATATCTCTGGACCAGAAAATCGTAGAGACTTCTGGGTTGGTTTATTTCAATCAGGATGTCAAGCAGACTTGATAAGTATCACTATGGTGACTGCCTAACAACCAGATGGGGTTACCCTAGCAACCGAGTAACAAATCACATATCTCTGCACCAGAAAATCAGAGAGACTTCTGGGTTGATTTATTTCAATCAGGATGTCAAGGAGACTTGATAAGTATCACTATGGTAACTGCCTAGCAACCACATGGGGTTACCTTAGCAACCGAGTAACAAATCACATATCTCTGCATCAGAAAAACGTAGAGACTTCCGGATTGACTTATTTCAATCAGGATGGCAAGGACACTTCATTAGTATCACTATGGTAACTGCCTAGCAACCAGATGGGGTTACCCTAGCAACCGAGTAACAAATCACATATCTATGCACCAGAAAATCATAGAGACTTCTGGGTTGATTTATTTCAATCAGGATGACAAGGAGACTTGATAAGTATCACTATGGTAACTGCCTAGCAACCACATTGGGTTACCCTAGCAACCGAGTATCAAATCACATATCTCTGGACCAGAAAATCGTAGAGACTTCTGGGTTGGTTTATTTCAATCAGGATGTCAAGAACACTTGATAAGTATCACTATGGTGACTGCCTAACAACCAGATGGGGTTACCCTAGCAACCGAGTAACAAATCACATATCTCTGCAACAGAAAATCGTAGAGATGTCTGGGTTGATTTATTTCAATCAGGATGGCAAGAAGACATGATAAGTATCACTATGGTAACTGCCTAGCAACCATATGGGGTTACCCTAGCAACCGAGTAACAAATCACATATCTCTGCAAAAGAACAACATAAAGACTTCTGGCTTTGTTCATGGGACTCAGGGTAGCAAGGATCAATCAATCAATCAATCAATCCATCCATCCATCCATCCATCCATCCATCCATCCATCCATCCATCCATCCATCCATCCATCCATCCATCTATCTATCTACCTATCTATCTATCTATCCATCTATCTATCTATCTGAGGGTCAATATCTATCTATCTATCTATCTATCTGTCTCTCTGTCTGTCTGTTGTCTATCTATCTATCTGAGGGTCAATGTCTATCTATCTATCTATCTATCTATCTATCTATCTATCTATCTATCTATCTATCTATCTATCTATCTATCTATCTATCTATCTATCTATCTATCTGAGGGTAAATATCTATCTATCTATCTCTCTATCTATCTGAGTGTCTGTCTGTCTGTCTATCTATCTATCTATCTATCTATCTATCTATCTATCTATCTATCTATCTATCTATCTATCTATCTATCTATCTAGCAACTAAGTTAAACTTTAAACTACTTTAAACTAATTTAAACTAAACTAATTTAAACTATAAACTACTTTAAACTAATTTAAACTTCAGACTAATTTAAACTACAAACTAATTTAAACTTCAAACTAATTTAAACTATAAACAAATTTAAAATTCAAACTACTTTAAACTTCTTCAAACTTTCTGGTCCAAACTTTCACAAGCCAACTTAAAGTTTGTCTCGACGAACTTTTTTTTCTAGTTATTATTCTTCTTCTTACTAAGAAATTTCTATATCTAACTCCTCCTAGAGCTTTAACTCCACATACTCCAAACTCGGCACAGACACTCAAACTGTTCTGACTCGAGTTGCTATATCTTTTCTAACTGATCGGACTTACGGTTTTCCTAAAAATGATGATCAAACTCGGAAAAAACTCCCATTGACTTAACATTGCGGAATGTTCAGAAATTCAAATTCCAACTGACATTTTCACACACACACAGACAAAAAGGGCCTGTCAGCCCTGCATCTCTCCCTCTCTCTCTCCCTCAGAGGATTTCTTTTATCAAGCAGCCAAAAAGTATTGACCTAAAATCTTCCTAGCCACACGCTAAAACATGCTAAAAACGTGCTAGCATCTATCTGAGGGTCAATATCTATCTATCTATCTATCTATCTATCTATCTATCTATCTATCTATCTATCTATCTATCTATCTGAGGGTAAATATCTCTCTCTCTCTCTCTCTCTCTCTCTCTCTCTCTCTATCTATCTATCTATCTATCTGAGGATAAATATCTATCTATCTATATCTATCTCTCTATATATCTAAGGGTAAATATCTATCTATCTATCTATCTATCTATCTATCTATCTATCTGAGGGTAAATATCTATCTATCTATATCTATCTCTCTATATATCTAAGGGTAAATATCTATCTATCTATCTATCTATCTATCTATCTATCTATCTATCTATCTATCTATCTATCTATCTGAGGGTAAATATCTATCTCTCTCTCTCTCTCTCTATCTATCTATCTATCTATCTGAGGATAAATATCTATCTATCTATATCTATCTCTCTATATATCTAAGGGTAAATATCTATCTATCTATCTATCTATCTATCTATCTATCTATCTATCTATCTATCTATCTATCTATCTATCTATCTATCTAGCAACTAAGTTAAACTTTTTTAACACTACACTGTAGAACTGGCTCATTAGAGTCATTCATTTGGGAATCAGACTAAACTGGTCACACTGTATGTTTCACACTGTAGAGTCAAAAGAACCGGCTCATTAGAGTCATTAATTTGGGAATCAGACTATACTGGTCACACTGTATGTTTCCCATTTTAGATTCAAAAGAACCGGCTCATTAGAGTCATTCATTTGGGAATCAGACTACACTGGTCACACTGTATGTTTCACACTGTAGATTCAAAAGAACCGGCTCATTAGAGTCATTAATTTGGGAATCAGTCTAAACTGGTCACACTGTATGTTTCCCATTTTAGATTCAAAAGAACCGGCTCATTAGAGTCATTAATTTGGGAATCAGACTACACTGGTCACACTGTATGTTTCACACTGTGGATTCAAAAGAACCGGCTCATTAGAGTCATTCATTTGGGAATCAGACTACACTGGTCACACTGTATGTTTCATACTGTAGATTCAAAAGAACCGGCTCATTAGAGTCATTTGTTTGGGAATCAGTCTACACTGGTAACACATGCTAGCATCGCCTAGCGAAGTGCTAAAACATGCTAAAAAAGTGCTAGTATCATGCTAACACATGCTAGCATCGCCTAGCGAAGTGTTAAAACATGTTAAAAAAGTGCTAACATCATGCTAACACATGCTAGCATCGCCTAGCGAAGTGCTAAAAAATGCTAAAAACGTGCTAGCATCATGCTAACACATGCTAGCATCGCCTAGCGAAGTGCTAAAACATGCTAAAAACGTGCTAGCATCATGCTAACACATGCTAGCATCGCCTAGCGAAGTGCTTAAAACATGCTAAAAAGTGCTTAGCATCATGCTTAACACATGCTTAGCATCGCCTAGCGAAGTGCTTAAAACATGCTAAAAACGTCATTAGCATCATGCTTAACACATGCTTAGCATCGCCTAGCGAAGTCTTAAAACATGCTTAAAAAGTGCTTAGCATCATGCTAACACATGCTTAGCATCGCCTAGCGAAGTCTTAAAACATGCTTAAAACGTCGTTAGCATCATGCTAACACATGCTTAGCATCGCCTAGCGAAGTGCTTAAAACATGCTAAAAGCGTCTTAGCATCATGCTTAACACATGCTTAGCATCGCCTAGCTGAAATGCTAAAAATGCTAAAAGCGTCTTAAGCATCATGCTTAACACATGCTTAGCATCGCCTAGCGAAGTGCTTAAAACATGCTAAAAGCGTGCTTAGCATCATGCTTAACACATGCTTAGCATCGCCTAGCGGAGTGCTTAAAACATGCTTAAAACGTCGTTAGCATCATGCTTAACACATGCTAGCATCGCCTAGCGGAGTGCTTAAAACATGCTAAAATCGTGCTTAGCATCATGCTAACACATGCTAGCATCGCCTAGCGGAGTGCTAAAACATGCTAAAAACGTCGCTAGCATCATGCTTAACACATGTTAGCATCGCCTAGCCAAGTGTTAAAACATGCTAAAAACGTCTTAGCATCATGCTAACACATGTTAGCATCGCCTAGCGAAGTGTTAAAACATGCTAAAAACGTGCTAGCATCATGCTAACACATGCTAGCATCGCCTAGCGAAGTGCTAAAAAATGCTAAAAACGTGCTAGCATCTATCTGTCTGTCTATCTATCTATCTATCTATCTATCTATCTATCTATCTATCTATCTATCTATCTGAGGGTCAATATCTATCTATCTATCTATCTATCTATCTATTTGAGGGTCAATATCTATCTATCTATCTATCTGAGGGTAAATATCTATCTATCTATATCTATCTATCTATCTATCTGAGGGTAAATATCTATCTATCTATCTCTCTATCTATCTATCTGAGTGTCTATCTATCTATCTATCTATCTATCTATATATCTATCTATCTATCTAGCAACTAAGTTAAACTTTTAACTACTTTAAACTACAAACTACTTTAAACTTTAAACTAATTTAAACTTTAAACTCATTTAAACTATAAACTACTTTAAACTTCAAACTACTTTAAACTATAAACTACTTTAAAATTCAAACTAATTTAAACTTTAGACTACTTTAAACTTTGAACTAATTTAAACTTCAAACTACTTTAAAATTCAAACTAATTTAAACTTTAGACTAATTTAAACTTCAAACTACTTTAAAATTCAAACGAATTTAAACTTTAGACTAATTTAAACTTTAAACTAATTTAAACTATAAACTAATTTAAACTTCAAACTACTTTAAAATTCAAACGAATTTAAACTTTAGACTAATTTAAACTTTAAACTAATTTAAACTATAAACTAATTTAAACTTCAAACTACTTTAAACTTCAAACTTTCTGGTCCAAACTTTCACAAGCCAACTTAAAGTTTGTCTCGACGAACTTTTTCTAGTTAAGTTGGCTTGTGAAAGCCAACTTACTGAAATCCTATTTAAACTTATTATTATTATTATTATTATTATTATTATTATTATTATTAAGTTGGCTTGTGAAAGCCAACTTACTGAAATCCTACTTAAACTTATTATTATTCCGCTTATTCTTCTTAGCGGTGAAATTTCTTTATCTAACTCCTCCTAGAGCTTTAACTCCACATACTCCAAACTCGGCACAGACACTCAAACTGTTCTGACTTGAGTTGCTATATCTTTTCTAACTGATCGGACTTACGGTTTTCCTAAAAATGACGATCAAACTCGGAAAAAACTCCCATTGACTTAACATTGCGGAATGTTCAGATTTTCAAACTCCTCAACTGCCAAAAATTCAAATCTAAATCCCTTGAAACCAGAGACTAAATCAAACTGCCATTCTATATACTATATGAGCCATTGAGACTCATTTAAACTAATAAACTCATCTATCTATGACACCTATCTATCTATCTATCTATCTATCTATCTATCTATCTATCTATCTATCTATCTATCTATCTATCTATCTATCTATCTATCTATCTATCTATCTATCTATCTACTTTAAACTAAATTCAAACTTCAAACTAATTTAAACTTCAAACTAATTTTGTTAAAACCTTGTACACTCAACTTGTACACTAATAAACTCATAAATTCATACACTTATGAACTCTTAAACTCAAATGAACAAACTTATAAACTCTAAACTCACACACTGAGTGTGTAAGTTAGTGTGTGTGTGTGTGTGAGCGTGTGTGAGCGAAGTTAGTGAGCATGTATGTGTGTGTGAGTGTGTGTGAGCGAGTTAGTGTGTGTGTGTGTGTGTTTATGTGCATTAGTGTGTGTGTGTGACAGTTAGTGAGCATGTATGTGTGTGTGAGTGTGTAAGTGTGTGAGCGAGTTAGTGTGTGTGTGTGTGTGTGTGTTTATGTGCATTAGTGTGTGTGTGTGTGTGTGTGTGTGTGTGTGTGTGTGTGTGTGTGTGTGTGTGCACATAGCAACCACTCAGAACACCCTAGCAACTGACAAACAACCACCCAGAACACCCTAGCAACCACCCAAAATACCTTACAACACCCTAGCAACCACCCAAAATACCTTAGAACACCCTAGCAACACCATAGCAACCACCCAAAATACTCATCTATGACACTTAAACTATTAAACTCATAATAATTTATTTTTAAATTAAAATTAAAGTAAAATAAAATTTACTTTACACTTCAAACTAATTTAAACTAATTTAAACTTTAAACTAATTTTAACTTCAAACTACTAAATGTACTTCATTTAAACATAAACTTTCATTAAACTCACTTGGTTATGTTTAAATAATACATGCTCAGATTTAGTCCTTTATAAACTTTTCATTAAACTCATGAAAGTTTATGTTTAACTTCAAACTACTAAATGTACTTCATTTAAGCAAACTTTCATGAGTTTAATAATACATTGGCTGGTTGGATTAAATTAATTTAAATGGCTAAGTAATTTGAGAGAATGTACTTTATTTACCAACCCTGTTAAGCAAGTATAGTTCAGACTAAGGTAATAGATATTCCTTTAATTGAACTACTATAGTATTGCAGTGTTCTAAATTTAGTGAACACAAATTATGCATACTAATACAGAGATGATTGTTTGTCAGACCT